>NC_091215.1:30736772-30859272 GCF_040958095.1 Procambarus clarkii
AGATAGACCTGGAATGAAAACGTTCCCCAACAACGAGAGATTGATTAAAGAAATGGCGACAGCATTTTAACAGTGTACATTTTTAGGAAGGTGGTAGTAAAACACATAAAATTCATGTATTTCCCAGTGGTGGATAATAGCGGTGGTATTTAATGGTTTATTATTATTCCATCCTTTGACGTCTTGGAGAGGAGCCTTGAACACTCTTGTCTACACGCCAGGCGTGCAGTCTAACTAGGAAACATCAGCGCCCGGCCGAATTCGAAGTGTCACACATGACAACAGGCCAGGCTGGTGAAACAATATGCTCAGCTATTGCTGAAAGCATATATTCTTCGGGGTACTTAGTATAAATGATAACTCCTACAGGTAAACAGTTGACTTTCGCTCCAGAAAGAGAAGCGATCCCAGCAAAATTAACATTTTGGTTCAACCCTTCAGGACATTTATAAAGTTTTTATCGGTGATGACTGTGAATGCATTAACACAAACACGAATGTGTAAATATAGTAATTGTGGTGCCGCTCCTGTGACACTAGTACACACACTAAGATTAAATTTAGAGAATTATAATGCAAACGATTTGCAGGGCCTTTCGCAGTCACAAATTTTTTCGCACTTCCTCTAAACCGTTCTCAACAGGGTTTCAGAGGGGTTCCTTGTGGGGTCTAAAGACTGACAGTTATGCTTACTAATTTACTCTCAAAACAAGTTACCTCTTTAACAGTCCTGGCGTTCGGTGATTGAAAGCTGCAGAACGGTCAGCAAACTTAATGAATAATTTGTATGTTTTGCTCCACGAGGCTGCTGCTATAGAGTACATGTGAAATGCTTATACAAATAATTATATTTATACAATGGACATCTTGGTATTCTACTAATATATTATGAGCCATGATGTCCGGGAATAGAAGTGTGCAAGAACAGCTTCGTTTTGAGAATAAATAGTCCTGGGATCTCCAACATTTCTTCCAGCATTGCCATCAGTCTCTTAGAACACGTACGACCTGTGGACTTCCTCCATTCCTACTCTGCCTGCTGCTCCTGGCTCCACGTATTGATCCTCTAGTGAGGACCTCGTCAAGCCAAATGCTCGCCACCACAAAGGAATGCACTCTGAACCATCCTTCTTATTTTGACATGAACTATGAAGTAAAGGGAATAAGGGTTGGAGAATGTTGAGGAGTAAGGGAACGGGAGAGGGCAAGAGGTGAAGACAATGTTAGCAACGAGAATACTAGGAGTTCAACAACCTTAGACATGTCACCTCTCCTTGTGGTTGAGGAAAATCGGCAGAGATGATAAGATGGCGGGGGCGATGACTTATCGCCGAGGGTCGTACACAAAGAAGGAGCGGAAAGGATAAAAGACAGTCAGGAATGGAAGAAACAAGGGACGTAAAAATTCTGGAGTGGAAGAACAAATTGAATTCAATTTTAATTAAAATTTTGTTATATATATATGTACAATAATTTGAGTAAAGTTAGAAATTTTGGTCACAATCATTACAAACTCATAAGTAATGTAAAACCATATATTAATAAAGCCTTTGATTTTAATTCCTTCCTTATCAAACTAAAGCAAAGAGGCCTTCCCAATCTTTATCAAGAAAGAAGTCCTCATCATCATAATACTATGAATGCAATATAAGTCCCCGGCACACGGATAATAATCCAGTCTTCAACACGAAACAAGAATGCAAATACTGACTAAAGCAAATGTTAATTAGTATTTAATGCATTAGTCAAGAGAGACTAATTTTGTACATTGTGTAATACAAAATGGCATTTTTATAAAATATAAATGTAACATATATTGTGGATATTTACATAGGCATAGGTAAGGCCAGCAGTTTAGGCTATGCTGATTTAGTGAATATTTACCAACCCGTCCTCGGGCCAGGCTCGTTAGCTGCGGCCATCCCACAAGACGAATTAATCAATTTTAATGTATTTATAAAAAAATCATTTATTATTTTAATTATTATTATTATATATTAAAGATTAATGTTTAGTAAGGCAATGGTTAGGTTAGGTGTTTAACAGATGTGTATACACATCTGTTTAACATATGTGTATTCTGTTGGCGATTATTTGTATTTGCTGTACGTGGGTGAAGCATTTGCAGAGTTGCGATTCAAACAGGTCTGTTCAAGAATTGTTCGATCATCTTCAATTTAGAGTCTGTATAAACCGTTTTCATTCATAAGCAAAATTTAGCGGCTGGATTTAGGAGCATTTGGCCTTTGTTGATGAGGACAGGCTGATATTTACAATGTGCGCCACACGTGAATGCTGAAGGTTTCGAGTGAAAGTTTCGAGTGAAAGTTTCGAACAATCAGATTGACTAATCAACATACTACGGACTATCGTGAACCCAACGGCCATTCCTTTTGATGATTGACTTAAATATCCAATGGGAGTAGGTACTGTAAATGAGACCACCATTGCAGGTAATGGAATACTTATCAACTGGGTGCCCAGTTATGTAGAAATACCACTGTAGGTGATCACAGGTTATGGAGGCATAATAAAATGCTGGGAAGACGCTTGATCACTATGGGCGGTATAAGGGGAGAAATAAGAATGATACACATCATAACTTTGCTTCTCCCTTTTCAATGCTTTGTCATCCAACTGATATAATATAGAATAAGACAAATTAAATTATTAATTTATCTTTCCATCACCCCATCCACACACTTTACTACTCCCTTCTCCTTTTCCCCATTCGTCGTATCATGTAAACTGCATTTTTTCTTCACCCGGCCCTACTCAACCCCACACTCAACTACGTATTATAATGTAAACTCCGGGGGTTTACGTTAAACCTAGCCTAGAGGTAAACCTAACCTAGCCAAAATACTTTACCTAACCTTAACTAAAGCCTATGTATGAATCCACAATATATATGAGAAAATCCATTTGTTATTACACCATATTAAAAATTCATCCTTTCAATTAGCTTCAGCATGTATAACCCAAATATTTGACTAAATAAAATACATGCAAATTCTCGGGTTGGTGTTGAGTTGGTCAAAAACACTAGATTTTTAACAATAAATAATTAGATTACTAACATAATCAATATATTAACTATTTAGGTGTTCTTACAACCTCATTCGTTTAAATGAATGCAAACAATATTTTTAAATTTCTACAATTAATGATTTCGTAAAATATACCGTGAGAGATAATACTGAACTGCTATGCCTGATGATCTTGCAAAGAGTCATCACAAATTTTCTTATAAATATAATTTTACAGTTTCTCAAATTTAAAATTGTATTAATCGTAAACTTGTTAGAATGCCAAGATTTGGAATGTAATTTCAGATTTTAGAATCATGCTATTGTGGAAACTTTTTTAATGCCAGATCTACTTTAGGTTGGCCAGATGTGAATCCGTCCTTTACAATAACTAGGAAATTAACATAAAACTACATCGTTAACGACAACCGCAGAAACTATCATTACTTCAGGTAGGTAGCAACCTTGGATAGGACCGTCTCTTGCAGGAGCTACCGAGAAACAACGCTTGAGCAATAAGCCAGCTTAGAGCGTGAAGCCTTATGCCTCATTGCAATTAACTCAAACCTTTGAGGGGGGATAATATCACTTGACAAGGATCTATGCCTTTCAGCTATCCGGGGTCTTTATCATTTGAGTCAACCTTGAGGTGTTTTTTTCTCAAGGGTCATCATTACATTTAGATTATAATGATCGCGAGTGGGAAATTATTCTTAGTGCTTAAAATTGTTACATCTGTAATGATTATTCAAGGTTCAAGGAAAATCAAATGTTTCTAATGTTTAATATTTATCAAATAAACATCAACATTAGTTTAAAACATGCGGATTGACATTACGTGTCAAAGCAAAGCAGAGTTGCCACAGGTTATGAAGGAGAAAATTCTAAAAGCCTGTTACGACCCAGTTATTATATGTCCATAACTGAGCCATAACTTGTATTTAATAGTGTTGAATATAAGTGTCATACTTATTGCTACATATACTCCATGATGTATTTAGTATTGCTACATGTATTCCATGATTTATTTAGTGGGTGTGTGTGTAGTTTATTCTTCAATATAAATTCAATGTGTATTCATTAAAATTTTGGATTATATAGAGTAGAGGTGTGGGTTCTTTTGTGCACGTATGGGTAGTGTTGTGGTAGTGAGTGTGGCAGCTGCCACCGTGAGTGTCAACCCTGGAGTGTAGTTATGTTAACATGAAAGATATAAATTATATGCACATATTTTCGACCCTTATTTAGCTTCTCTATCAGATTGAGATAGTTTAAACTGTAGTTTAAACTGTTTTGTATGACTAATTTTGGTAGTGAAGTTGGTATATAACACCACACGTCTTCCATGTGTAGTTATACTGACAAGAGGTTACCTAGTATTCTATGTAACTGGACATAAATATACTTATTATTCTGGAATTCAATTGTATCTTTATATTGTCTGCAAGTTAATTCTTTTACTTATAAATTAAGATCGTACTTTCATTTTTTATAATTGCAGAAAAAGATTGTAAATCTTTTAGCATGTACAATTGCTGCCAACCTTGATATAATATATTCATGATGCAAAATTACTCCTTATCATGTATATGTAGTTTATCACATGTATAACTCATAATTAAACAGTAATAATAAAGATAAATAGTTCATAATAAACAGTGTATGCAATAAGATTGTCCATACTGCTTCTATAGTGGTGGGTGGGTAGTTGTTTTGAGTCTCCCTACTAGCAGGGCTCCCTACTAGCAGGGCTCCCTACTAGCAGGGCTCCCTACTAGCAGGGCTAGTTCTACTTCTAGTTAACTAGAAGTTAACTAACTAGTATTAGTTAACTTCTCCGCTCAGCTGATTATTAAGGTAACTAATTTTACACAAGGTGTATTTACCTATTGGCAAATATGAATAATTCTTTAAGTTGTGTAAACTGAATTATTGTGTAGAATCATAAGTGGATATTTGCCTCATCTGTAGTTATCATTTAACTACTTATTACTGGTCATTGCTAGGTCCACTTAAAGTATATGTAGTATAGGTATAGTATATATGTGTCTGTATGTTGTGTATGTGTATGGTGGATGTTGTCATTATACTGGTGACGTTTATATGAGTTTATTTATCGCCTTTCCCAGCCTATTAATTTGTGACACGGACAGATGAACTGGAATTCTGTTGTGGGAACCTCATATAGGGCAACGAGCCTTAATCAACGCATCACACAAAGACCCAATAGTGTAGCTGCTTAAAATAACTTCCCACTACAGCGATCATGGGAAATATGAGATAACCACATTGGTGTTAGGAAATCAGTAACTAATCTACCATAAACGTGTGAATGGCAAGAACCGCGTCTTTGGAATAAAATGTAAAGATAGAGGAAGGTAAGCAACACTAGTGATAAGTACATGTTATTGCTCTCAGTAATGCCACGAGGAATCTTCTGTTTAATCTCCACATGAATTCACCAATGAAACCATAGTCTCTCCAGTGCCTTCACACCCTAACCACACTTCCTTCATTCACACTCCCCAACCACATTTCCTTCATTCACACTCCCTAACCACACTTCCTTCATTCATGCTCCCTAAACCACACTTTATTCACACTACCTAACCACAATTACTCCACCCACCCACACTGTAACCACAATTTCTCCACCCACACACCCCAACCACAATTACTTCATCCACACACAATTACTCCACCCACACATCCCAACCACAAATACTCCACCCATACACTCTAACCACAATTACTCCACCCACACACACCATAACCACAATTTCTCCACCCACACACCCCAACCACAATTACTCCACCCCCACACCCCAACCGACCCACAATTCCATCCCCTCCCCCTTACAATCAAAGCGATCATCGGTCGCTAATGAAATATCCAAACTTTCTGGAATCAGCCGAGTAAAAATGCTCGAAATTAATCTCTCATCTGTTAATCTAGTGGAGGAAGACTCCTTTTTCTTTATTAATAGCAAACTTGGGTCCACAGCACTGAAATGCTGCTATAATCTATATAAGCGGGTTACTGTGCTTTAGATTAAAAGTTACTAACGAAAGGCTTCCGGAGGTCGAGGATGGGAGCCTGCGGTCTACCCTACACCCACTAGTGCGCGGAGAGCTGGCTGGCATGCAACCAACCCTCGCCACCCGTCCTCTTAAAAATAACGTCACTTTTCGCTCGTATGCGCACTATGGCCAAATTTGGACGTAATTTGAAATGAAATCGACTCACAAAAGTGACGTACTGTTCCGTTTTCTGTTTGAGTCGCCCGGCTTACTCGGTAAGGTTAGGAGAGGAAACTTTCAACTAACGTTTTTCATAACGTTTTAAAATTTTATGAGAATTTCCTGCCCACCTAACGTACCAGAGGACCCTTAACTTACTGTTGTTGAAAAAAAATTCCCAAATTTATTTTAATTTTTTTTTTCATTTTCAAATTACGTCCACTTTCGGCCATACGGGCAAACGGCCAAAAGCGACGTTTTTTTAAGAGGACAAGTTGGTGACATGTAAATATCGGTCATTAACACAATAAACTGAAAATAAGTGTGATTAATTACAACTCCTTTTTTGCACAAATTACTGCCAACAAGATTTTAAATGCAAAATACATGTGGATAACCCAAAAAACTGTTCCACTACTCAAGTCACATAGAATCCTTGCATAAACGGCCCTCACGTACATGTGAACACTGTGACTGTCGCGGGCCAACCGACACTAACCCTTTATGTTTATGTTATGGATTTGTTCATTGTTAACCCTTTATGGCTTTAGCGTTTATGTGATGGAGCTGCACCAAGGACTTTAGCTTTGAGAATAACAATCACATCTCAATGACTAAACTCAGTTCAGTAACCTCAGAATGCCATATACAATAAAATTCTATGTCTATAATAATTAATGTAATACCACGTGAATAATAGCCGGATTTAATAGATAATTTGCATATTTAATCACCTGCTGGATAAACCCGCCGCATGGCTCGCGCATTACCAATAATTTAGCATCATGTAATGCAGCACTAACTGTTCTCCAAACCGAGATGCTGTAGACAGTTCAGTAACTGTTATGATATAACAGGTGGAGTACTCAGGCAGGTAGCACCTGGCCACCTCTCAACAAAACAGTGTGGGATCAACGCCACAAACTCGATACGTTTTCACCTAATGGATGATGGAGCTGGTAATTGTACTTGGGAACAGAGGCGAGACCTGAGGTAGCATGAATATGCGATTACATGACAGAAGTGGTGTGAGGACACGCACATAACTTGAGGACGCGCGCACAACTTGCGGACACAGGAGGCACCCATGTCTCTTAAATATTTTGCAAGCAACAAAAGGTAAAATGTAGCAGAGAAAAAAATGTGTGTTACTTATAAGGTATTTATTAGAGCCTGCAGTGATCGGAGGGTCTCATAAAGCGACACAAGAAAGTGGAGCTGAAACCCCTCTACCGTGGATCACCTCATACTGAACCTTCTCTTAACCCCCAACATCACCTCATACTGAACCTTCTCTTAACCCCCAACATCACCTCATACTGAACCTTCTCTTAACCCCCAACATCACCTCATACTGAACCTTCTCTTAACCCCCAACATCACCTCATACTGAACCTTCTCTTAACCCCCAACATCACCTCATACTGAACCTTCTCTTAACCCCCAACATCACCTCATACTGAACCTTCTCTTAACCCCCAACATCACCTTATACTGAACCTTCTCTTAACCCCCAACATCACCTCATACTGAACCTTCTCTTAACCCCAACATCACCTCATACTGAACCTTCTCTTAACCCCATCACCTCATACTGAACCTTTATCTTAACCCCAACATCATCTCATACTAAATCTCTTAAATAACCTCAACATCACCTCGTACTAAATCTCTTCTGAATCCCAACCCCAACATTTCGCTGCATCCACCACATCATCTTACCGTAACTTCCTCATAGCTTCACTCCAAGTTCCTCCTCAAACGAACACTTGCTCTCAAGCATCAGCTGAGCCCCCTTCGCTAACAACCAACTACCGCCCCGTCCATGAGTTAAGTTCCTCCCTGGTGCAGAAAACTTGAGGCATCATTAGAAGAAAAGGACCATAAAATATTTCACGAGCACCCTAAAAGAAATATAATGAAGTAACTTTGCCCAGTTTCAGCTAAACATAAAAAAATGGCTTAATATATCGCAAATCACACAGAGAGGAGGAGAGCAACAATCTAAGTGCTTTTTGCTTTTGCAGAATATATTGCTTTTGCTGTGCAAAATGCAATATATTCTCTGTTGTTTTGATAGTAATACGAGACTTGAAACACACAGCACACACCCTGGGATGTTTGCAAACTATGATTAACACTTCATGGCTTGATAAATGGAAAATTCACATCAGTCTTTCTTAAGGATTAAGATTGCTTTGCAGTCGGTATAGTACATCACACTCCAGTATTACTTAATAACAATAGGAAAGAACTAGGATTTAACTTTGTAATCCTTCAAACAATACAAAGAAGTCCAGGTGTGAGTTTGTAGTCTTCTTTTGTTTAGTAAGTTTATTTATAATTTTCAGTGGTAATAAACTTCATTTTGTAAGTCCATCAGTATCCCTTTATTGAAGGCTCTGACGTACTGACCAGAACGAGTCAAGACTTGAGATAAGTCTTCTTGCACGGTTCTCAACCTTATCCAGAATTCTGATCGGCGACAAACTCGTACTTCATATATGGTTTTGTAACCCCGGAGAAGATCTCTCTCAGCAACCAACCGTATTATCCAGACTTACAGTTGGTTCCGCAAGGATTATTATCCTGGTTATCCTGCTGTTGAGAAGTTGTGATATGCGTTTTAGGGCTGTAAGTTCCTTTGCTGCCTACCTTGTTCAGTTCAACGTGTGGCTCTTCCTTATAAAATATAAAATTTGATCCCTAAGATATGAAGTTCATTGCAGAGCATTAAAATTTGTTCACTCATTCGTATGGCTGTATTAGGTTCAATGTTATGCAGTCTAGACATTGTCATCACCTGTGTTTTCTCTGCCACAAATATGGCATGCCATCGTTCACCATATGCAAAAATCATTTCAAATTGTGCTTAATGAGTCTATTAGTTGCCGCGATTTTAACTCTTGAATATGCAAAGGTCTTCAACTTAAGTTAGAGGTAGACATTCCACTACAATTGACCAAATACACTACCCTATGGTACACTTGTGCCAATGATTGGCTTAACGATTCAGCTCCATTAATAGCTCATCTTAAGAGTCCGTTCGTGATGGTTATACCTGATTAACTATAGAATGGAACCTGAGATACCAAGTGCGTTTAGCTAGACAGCAGTCCTCGGCGACACAACCATCCAAATGTACCTGCATTATACAGTGCAACAACACAGCTCATCTTGGTTTAGATGGGTTTCAAAATTTCCATAAAAAGGACTTATAATAATGGTAATGTTCACTTTCTTCACAACACATGTGTGTTGTGCTCAGATCTCTTGTTTGTGATATGTTGATATTATTTCTGTTCAGATATGTTGAAAATAGAAATCTCTGTTCATTCTCTGTACATTGGAGTACAATGCTTTCTTTTCGTCATAAGGTTGAACTACATTCAGCAGGCAAACCTTAGGTTTACAGGAATAACAAGTTAAATTAATTAATACAGGCGAACAAACCGTTCTTTTGTGTGTGATTTACAATATCAATGACAGTGCAGTCAGAGGAATCCGACTTAGTCAACCATAAATTAAATAAACAGAGGTTGCAGCTCGTCTATGACAAATATAATTTTATAACGGTAAGTCGAAGCCTTCAACCAAATGTGATTAATCGATTTATAATTTCCCTTCAACGCACTAGGGAAGCCAAACTCATTGAATCGTAGATACAAGACTAATCTTATATTTATGTCACAACCATCAATGCCACGGCAAAAAAAACAAATCAAAGCTTTACGAAACATGGTGATGGAGAGGAGTGGAGATCACATCTCCACTCCTTGAGGAGTGGAGGAGGAGACAGAGGCAGACGAGACATCCAGAGAATGAGGACCAGATATGCATGGTATGCCGCCGCCTGTCCACGTCTCTTCATGTTCCAGACACGTTCCTTCGCCCCTCATTTGTGATAAAACTACTCCACTTCCTTTTCCTTATAGGATTTTGTTAATTACTTTGTCGTGCTTTGTGTATGAACCTTCACATGTAAGTATAGGTCAAATACTAGTAAAGGTTTTAATTTTTATTTTACATACGTGAAAAATATATTGGATTTTATGTTATTTTATTTCTTGTATAGATTTTTGTACCAATTGTATTTCTTCAGGCTAACCTGTCCTCTTACAAAATAACGTCGCTTTTGGCCGTTTGCCCGTATGGCCGAAAATGGGCGTAATTTGAAAATGAAAAAAAAAAATTAAAATAATTTTGGGATTTTTTTTTCAACAACAGTAAGTTAAGGGTCCTCTGATAGGTTAGGGGGGCAGGAAATTCTCATAAAGTTTCAAAACGTTATGAAAAACGTTAATTGAAAGTTTCCTCTTTTTAACCTTACCGAGTAAGCCGGACGACTCAAACAGAAAACGGAACAGAACGTCACTTTTGTGAGTCGATTTCATTTCAAATTACGTCCAAATTTGGCCATAGTGCGCATACGGGCCAAAAGTGACGTTATTTTTAAAAGGACGGGTTGGGTATGATCGCTTCAGCTGCTGTTCTATTTCTTTAATCTCCCTGTTTAAATTACGTTTTCTTTCTTGGGATACTCGTGTAAACTTATGGAATTTAGTTATTTTCCTTCTAGAGGAAGAATATACATTCCCTTTAAATCAGTCATCTTTTGATTTACCGCTATGCAATATATTTCAAACAGATTTTGTACGCTGCGACTGTCAATTGTTATGTTTCTTGCGTGGGAATTTTGATAGAATGGTTTTCCATTGTATGTTAAAATCGATGTATATTTTCCCTAGTCAATACCAATTACTGTTTAAATTGAATTTATCGAATAGCCATTCTATGCATGTAAATCCTTTTGGAAATATTTTGAGCCCTGATGTTAGTTTGAGCTTCAATGAGTTTGTGATATAAGAATGTAGTATCTGAGAATGCAATTTCCCTGAGTATTCTTCAGCTTGTAAAGATCAAATCGAGTATTTTCATTCTATTTGTCTTTGTTATCTACAGGCTGAGCTAATATTTGTTACAGATTCTAAGTAAATTTTAGACCTAAGTTCCCTCTGACTAATGTATAGTTCGTTTTCAGGTTGATTTCCTGCAAGTATTATTGTCTACTATTTTCCTTCTTAAACTGGATAGGATAAAGTCCCCAAGGAAGATATCTCGTCCTGGGTTTGGTAGATTATCGAGACTATTCTCTATTTTGTCTGTGAATTCCTCAACCGTTGCATCTCTCGGTTTATATATTAGAATAATAACAAGGTATATATTCTCTACTTTAATTCCAAGTACCTCTACTTTTTCATCTGTAGAGTTTATAAGTTCTGAGCATATAAAGTACTCTTTAAAATACATACTTCCTCCTCCTCCTTGTCACCTATTTACTCACATCTATGTAAGTTAAATTCTGTTACTGAGAACTCACTGTTTATGCAGTCTTCCCGTATGGGTTTCTGTGAAAGCTCCAAATACTGCATTCGCCTCTACGAGGCGGCCTTTTATGAACGGTATTCTGTTTTTCGCCTTTGTTTTTATTCCTTGTGTCTTGGCAAGGATAACTGAGGATACCTTATTTGAAGTATTTTGAGTGGGAGGTCCATTGTGTGTGAGCATACTGAACTTGTTATGACCTGTATTTATTGTTGCAGTGTTGTTGCGTGTCACAGTTGCAGCTCTGTTGTGGGGTGTAGAAATAGCTGTGGCTCTGGTGAGAGTATGGCTCGTTCAGCCAGTTTAATACCATGAATGCCTCTTGTTCTACCTTTGAAACTATTTTCTGGGTCTTAAAAAACTATTTGACTTTTCTGCAAAGTATTTTTCCTATTTCCCACTCCTGTAGTGCTATGTGCCTTTCCAGTGAAATTCTGAGCTGTAAGGGTCGTACCATTTATTTTTTATTTCAAGTGAGGTTTTGCACATGTCTGGATGGAAATTCCTGCATTTCCATTTTAAGTCTTTCTAGAAGGAGGGGTAACTACATTCCTTTCCTATTTCCATTTTGACTATCTCCAAATTCCACTAGCATAGTAATTACATATGTTTGATTTCTCGGTCTCTCTCTATCAAGTTCTCTTGTTATGTCTGAACTGGTTGAGCTGATAGTATTGTCTATTACACTTTCCTTTCTGCTGTAATTTTTATCAGAATGTAATGATTCTGAGTTTAAACTTTCCTGGTTTTGTACTGTTTCACTTTTTCATCCCTTTTGAAAGTACCTGACCACTTTGCTTGGTTGGTTTACCATGAAAATCTTTTTACTGTCACAAGTCATGGTATCTGGAAGATTTTGTAAGATTGTTTCAAGCAGTTAAATAGTTATTGCATACTAAATGAATATTACCTCATCGCACTCCCTTATTACTTAAGTACAAGAAACGGGAACCAGTGTTTACATATATAACATATAGTTCCCATTGTTTGATTCTTTAAGACTTTATTACAGTGACCATAAGCTCCCTTTTTTACAGCCAAATCTTCCTTGTTACTGGAGGTTAAACTTTCGTATTCGTTGGGGGGAGGATAACTTCCCCCACACCAGTTGACAATTGTACTGTGTTGTTTTGAGAGTACAGCAAGTTCTTGTATCCGTTTCCTAATTACTGTTAAAAGTTGTGTAGTATTCCCACAAAATTAATTTGGCAAATCCAATTTGTCGGCCTGTTTGTCAAAATGAGCACTTAGCTGTATGTAAAGTTAGATGGATGGGGTCGACACCATATGGCATGAATTGTTCACATTTGTCAGCACTTGGTATGTCTTCGATATTATGTGAAAAATAGCGAATATCTGAGGACTGTTCATCGTCTACGTGAAACCAGAGTTAGACTCTGTAGCTCCTTCGTAGAGCCCGCACATAAAGCAGGGTTGAGGAAGAAATGTGCACAGACTTACAAGAAGGTTGATCCTAGAGGTGAGGAGGATAAGCTACGAGGAAGGCTGAGAGAGATCCACCTTGAAACGTGACATGATCTAGACAGGAAGCCATGGGTGGAAATCAGAAGCCCCAACCCGGCTTCTCACCTAATATATCATATATTTTTACGGAATCAACTAATCCATTAAAATGCAAATTGTTACTAAAAATGAAAGCATCTAAATATTGACGTTCTCATCATCCTCCTCGATGGGTTAATTGGGTTGCATGGGTTCGTACCTGTTTGGTTAGGCAAAAACGTTACATTTGTGACGGAGTGGCAAATGGAGAGAACGGGGTAAGCATCTCTAAAAAGAATGTAATTATAGACGTTCATTAAGTGAATAAAAAAATGTTATGATTAGGCAAACGAAATGGTAGTCACATTTCATAAGCAAATCTTGAAAGCATAAGAAACAGTGGATAATCACTGCATAAGGTGAACGATCCTACAAAAAGCGGAGCCTATGAGCTGAAGCTCGACCTTGCAGGAAGAGTTGGGCGAGGCGAACATGATAGACACGCAGACACATTAATTCTGGAACCTGAATAATTATTCACAAACATTAAACACCATGTCAGAGTATGCAACACTAGCATGGACGTCGCAGCTCGCCAAGCTATACAAATATAAGTGAAAAAATGTTGAGATTTGCTGAAAAGTTGTTACCAGAATCAAGAGAGATTAATTACGAGGGTACTATAGGATAGTCTACCGAATAGGCAAAGTGGACTAAGTCACACTACGTATATAATTAATGAATAGAATGAGACATATAAGCACTCTTTCAATGTATGAGGGGTGAGTGCAAAGTACTGGAGGAAGTAGTGCAGGTTAACTAAATTCACAACTTCAAGTACATATTTGATTTGCTCGGGAACCCGTTATTACTTGGTTGGCGGCGGCAACATCGTCATTATACTCTACCTTCATCATCGTAACCTTCACTACACACGAATTTCATTGTTGTAATCAACTACACTATGCACAAATTTCAATGATGTAATTGTCTACACTACACAAGACTTTCATCATGACTGTAACCATCTTTACTACAGTGTCTTCATCACTATAACTATCTTCAATACGCAACCTTCACTGTAACCATTTTTACTACCCAGGCACCGCCCGGTGCCCCATTTAGGCAGTTTATAGATTTTCCTGGAACTCCTGGGGCTCCTGGAATTTTAACCACATGCAGACAATAATATGTTGCATGAACATTACCGAGAATTGAACTCATTAAATCTTTTAAAATACAATGACAATGCTCTAGGGACTTGGTGAAGAAAATTTTTATTTCCGCCGACTTCATGAAGGTAAACCCGTTTGGTAAAAAAAAAATTAAAACTGTAAAACCGTTGGCAAAAATAATAGGGCTCGACCACGACTCGCTTACGACCATCCGATTACAACCACTGGACAGCCAACAAAATTTTGTGAGGCTCGCCTAAGTATCTGGCATACAACTTTGCACTAACAAAGACCATTATACAGATAAAGCAAAAGTGGGTCTGTTGTTTTGTCGCCATAAAACCAAAAAGCTAAAAGCTGGGACCAAGAACTGAGGTTTACTCCTTGGAACCACAAACAGGTGAATAAATGCAGATATACAGAGGCTACATACCAAAGCCAGCACCCCCACCAACCCTTGCCTCACACCTCAGGTCGCCCGCTCGTTACCTTCCATTTACTGCTCATCTTGGGCATGCACCCCCCGGGTAGGAACACTTCTGGGCTGGTAATTTGAAGTGACTTGGACATTAAACTCTGCCGAGTTGGTAATGTCTGGAGACCTGCAACAACAACTTACGCCCTCCATTTACAACCCTAATATTCCCCACGCCCTTCATGTATACTTTTACTATCCCCACTTACTTCATCTTCCTGCTTCCCCTCCTCCAATCCTCCTGTTCTCGTGTTCCCTATCCCATGAAGCTTATCCCTACTCACGAAAATTTTTGTATTCTTCCCTATGACCCTTCTGGCCCCCTATCTTCTCCTCATTGATCCTCCTGGCCTCCCATCCACGCCCTGTCACCCTCCTGATCTCCCATCATCGCCCCATTGACGCTCCTGGCCTCCCATCCTCGCCTTGTCACCCTATTGGCCTCCAATCGTCACCCTGTCTCCTCTCCTGACCTCCAATCGTCACCCTCTCTCCCTCCTGGGTTCCAATCGTCGCCTTGTAACCACTCCAGATCTGCCATCCAACTCATCCCCTCCCTGTCACTCTCTCCGCCCCCCATTCTCGCCCCATCACCTTCCCCGTTCCCATTCCTCGCCCCATCACCCTTCCCGCCCCCCCATCCTCACCCAATCACCCTCCCCGCCCACCATTCTCGCTCCAACACCCTCCTTACCTCTCCTTACATCTACACCATCTCCCCCGGGGAAGGTAATCTGTGAAAATCGATACCGCAGAAATCACCTTGTAATTTATTTTTCATCTCGGTAAAGATGGAAAACGAACGAACGAGGAAGGTAAGATAGGGGAAGAGGGTTTTTGAGATGAACCGGAGAAGGGCTAGGAGCAATAGTGAGGAGAGACAGGAACAGGAAGAAGATGGAGGAGTAGGAAGAAGAAATTGTCTCTTCAATTTGACAGATGCCGGGCGACACCCATGACGGAGGGTGGGAAGGGGAAGAGATAAGTAGATGCCAGGAAAATCTGTGACTGAGTGGGAGAGGCAAGATTAGTTTAGTAATAGATTGAATAATAAATCACTGATGCCACAGCCTAACAACACGGTCACTTGCGTTGCATAACAAGTATTTAATCTCGGGGTTAGGTTTATATAATTGGTATGATTTCCTAGGAGTCAAACTGTAGAGAGTAATTAGTATGTGGGTCAAAAGGACCAGGGAGCTTTTCACTAAAGGATAGAACACACTCGAGTCAATTATAAGAAAATGATACAGCGATAGCAGGAGGCTCGACATCTGCGAGGCACTACACATCAAAAAGTCAACACCAGCAATCAATAGCTAATTAATGCACAACTATATTCTTCCCATTTCAAGACTCCGAACCAATATAGAAGCATCAAGAGAAAGTGTTGATGCTATGGGCCAATAGGCCTTCTGCAGTTACTTCCATTCTTATGTTTTTATACCCATTGCTTCGTGTTTTATCTTGTGTAAATGTCAATCACCTCACCTAAATGCGAGTATAAGTATGGATGTGTGTTTAAATGTTACAGTTGTGTGTGTAAACTAAAGTCTTTAAAAATGTAATAAGTTATTATGAAACGCGTTCAGGCGTCGCGTCAGACTAGAAATAAAAATGAATTTTGGAGAATTGATTTTTCAATTACCATCGACAGTGAAAAGAAACATAAGAAATATTGAGAAAATTCGTGTTAAAATTATTAATCTTACCTTTTCGGTCAAATTTAACAACATATGTTTACAAGAGAGACTGCTACCAAAATATACTAATATATATACATATATACATACATACATACATACACACACACACACACACACACACACACACACACACACATATATATATATATATATATATATATATATATATATATATATATATATATATATATATATATATATATATATATATATATATATATATATTATATCAGTAGTCTTTTTATATCACAAATGATTCAACAACTGGCCCATAAAAGTCTCCATACAAGGCAGTTTACATCTGTGGTGAGTCAGTTAAACAGTTACTAATCCTGCTCCACACTCACCCAACTGGACGGCAACTTTACAGTCACATGCATGCTGCACCTACAGTAAGCCAATTTTAGATTCCTGGCAGTACATCATTATGAATGAAGTACTTACACACACACAGAGATCACACTAACGTGATGCATCAAATGAACATTTCTTGAACACCATTGATGGTGTTATTTATCTCTGAATTCCGCGATTTTTTCGCATTCACCGAGAGCGCACAATTCCCTGGAGTTTTAATAGAAAGCGGAATGGGATGCTGAGGGGAATGGTGGGGGGGGGGGGGGGGGTGAGGGGGAAGACCGCAAACTAAGGCCACAAAAGTAATTATCAAGTTGTTATATTTTTATTAACATCTTTATTGTTATTGTTGTTTTAGACTCAGCAACTGGGAACAAAAAGTTCTAATTAGCACGGGCGATGGTGAGCCCGTAGTGGACTTACCTAGCATAGGAGCGGATCTGTAACTGAATTATCAAGTAGAAGGCACCGAGCCGGGGACACTATTGACACAAAAGTACACAACAGGGATTACTGGTCTGCGACAATGGGTAGGAGTTAATCTGGAAAAAAAATGAGTATAGGAAACACAAGAGGTACAAGCAAGGTGGGACAACTGGACACACAGTTTGCTAATGGGTGAAGGAACACAAACCAAAACAAATCAGATGCCACATTCGTACAGTGCGACAGCGAGTACAAACAAGCCAGGAGCCACAACGGTACAGTGACAGCGAATACAAACAAGCCAGGAGCCACAACAGTAGAGTGTGACAGTGAGTACAAACAAGCCAGGAGCCACAACGGTACAGTGTGACAGTGAGTACAAACAAGCCAGGAGCCACAACAGTACAGTGACAGTGAGTACAAACAAGTCAGGATCCACAACGGTAAAGTGTGACAGTGGGTACAAACAAGCCAGGAGCCACAACGGTACAGTGACAGTGAGTACAAACAAGCCAGGAGCCACAACAGTAGAGTGTGACAGTGAGTACAAACAAGCCAGGAGCCACAACGGTACAGTGTGACAGTGAGTACAAACAAGCCAGGAGCCACAACAGTACAGTGACAGTGAGTACAAACAAGCCAGGAGCCACAACAGTACAGTGTGACAGTGAGTACATACAGGCCAGGAGCCACAGCAGTACGGTGTGAAAGTGGCAACACCTCAGAGGGGTGACAATGCGGACGCTCACCCCTGCCAATATGCATATAAAATGCAAGGGAAAGAGAATTGGCAGAAAAATGGCAACAAGCAATTTCCTTCACTCTGCCGGAGACTCTAGGAACAGGACACACAGGAGACCAGAGTGTAGAGATAAAAGAGGGGAGAGAAGGATGTGTAAAAAGAAGAGAACAGAGAGAAGAGTGGAGAAAGCAGAGAGGGTGAGAGGAGAGTGAAGGCAAAGAGAAGGAAAACAGGGAGAGTGGAGAGGAACAAGAGTGTTAAAGGGAAAGAGAAGAGGTGGAGAGGGAAAAAGGTGAAGCCGAGGAAAGAGAAGAGATGGAGCCGACGGGAGACGGGGAAGAATAAAAAGGAAGAAAGACCGAAAAGGTTGTGTGGAGGGGGGGGGGGGTTGGTGGGGGAGGGGAAAGAACAAATTGCACGGCAAAAAATTGTATCATATCTGATGCAACTGGAGTAACTCACTGATAATATACACCCACAGCACAATTCTTGACATCACAATGGAAAACAAAATATTAGCAACCGTAAGTGGTATGAAGTTTCATAAGCAAAATAACCCATCCTTTTAACAGTACGTCGCAGGTTATGGTCCCCACGAACAAATTACAAAGTACTATGAGACGTAGCGGCTCCGAAATATCCACGTTATACTGTATATGCATCGGTAGGTTAGGTTTAGGTTAGGGGGGGGGGGGGGTGGTTGCTGGGTTGGTACGTTTCAGGTTAGGTTAGCACTCTGTATTTTGTACGTTGTGGCAAATCAAGATAATGGGTTGAACTACTAAACAAATGATGTGATTTCATGGCAAGTGTGCATACTAATGTGTAAATAATGTGCCTCGCGTATTCTCGAGATATTAATAAAAAAAATGACCGTAATTATTTGTATACATTTAAAAGTCAATTTTATGTACGGGAGATTTCCGCGGTGCCTTGAAGCTCGAATTTATATCCCTTCATTATTATCAAATGTGGTGTCAGATATTTCGAAAGCTGAAGTGTTGTTGTTAAATATGCACAAATGCCAGTATAAGTACACAGCCTACACAGCTTGAGCAACACTTAATTGTCTTTTTAACACTAAAGAGTGCACACACTTAACATGACACAATGACCACCAAAACCAAATCACCAACTGTGATCAAATTAGTTCAAATAGTAGTATGTTTTGTCGTTTAATTTTCTCCATAAACGTATTACCACTAGATATATTTTACTTTTTATTCAGTACAACAAAAACCTTTAAGAAATAGAAATTCAACCAAAGTTGTTAAATTTTAATAGAAAGCTATGAAATAAATATATAAATAATAAAACTGCACGTTTATCTACTTGAAATTGAACATTTTAGAAAATTAAGTCCAACACCAAAATATACGGCCGATCATCGAGTGCATGATATTTCTATATTATTTAAAAATTCAGCGAATATAAAACATTTTATGAACCCACCCAGAGCCTGAGTATCTGAAGTGGAACGTAATTTAGAATTTTTTTTTCCTGATGAAATACTAGCTAAACCGTAAGTTGCAAACATAATTTGTTGTTAAAATAGAGCTCTAATTTATATATTACGTAATCTGATGCCAAGATATATACATCCAGTTAGCAGCAAAACTCTTGAACCGTTCTTGAGATATCATTATATATGTTGAACGGTAATGAAAGCTAACCGACTGAAGCGGACTTTTTCAATAAGCAGGTTTAAGCGAGATTAGCCAGCCTGGCTGATAGACATAATCTCCCACGTTAGAACATGTTTGCTTTCAAGCCTCCACACTTGAAATATGCCTGGCACGTTAGAAAATGTTTTTTCCTAAACCGGCCGCTAGGTAACACCGCTCCCTTTACATTAGAAGCTCCGAAATATATTTACGTTAGTGTTTTAAACTTCAAATTCAAATACTGAAGCATTTCAAGATGCAGACCAGAAAGGCAGTAATAGAAAACTGATAGAAACATAAGTCTTATGCTCGAGATATGAAACCTAAACAAACTATTGCGAGTTAACTCTCATGATTTGTGTTTGAATCAATCTTGCTAAATGAGCAGCTGTTCCCTTTGCTTCCCTCCCTCCCATTCTCTATACCAGTGGACAAAAGATGCTCCAGTAACACCCAATCAACGTTGAATCAACGCTGTGTGTGTGTGTGTGTGTGTGTGTGTGTACTCACCTATATGTACTCACCTATATGTGCTTGCAGGATCGAGCATTGACTCTTGGATCCCGCCTTTCTAGCTATCGGTTGTTTACAGCAATGACTCCTGTCCCATTTCCCTATCATACCTAGTTTGTGTGTGTGTGTGTGTGTGCGTGTGTGTGTGTGTGCGTGCGTGTGTGTGTGTGTGTGTGTGTGTGTGTGTGTGTGTGTGTGTGTGTGTGTGTGTGTGTGTGTGTGTGTGTGTGTGTGTGTGTGTGTGTGTGTGTGTGCGCGCGTGCGTGCGTGTGTGTAAATCATGAATTAACATGTGATGAAAATGTATAACCCATGTGTGCTCCCGCAACCCATCCTTCGAATAGCATGTATAGCATTTTAACGTATACTTTACCTAAGGTCAAAAAATGTCATGCTAGAAAATGGTAGCGGCTCGTTAAATTGACATACTGTCCCGTTTTCTGTTCATGGGTCCTCTGGTTGTTAGGATAAGGCACTTCAGAACGATAGGTTCTTGACGTTGGGACCGTTCGCGCAACCGGGCTGGCTCCCCATGTAGGGGATTTCCTTCTGGCAGTCCCAGTGTCTGCGGCAAGGCACACGTCTTGATCAGCACCAGCCCGGTATTGTAATCGTCTTCCTGCCTTGCTGCCCCAATCCAAACTGTATAAAAGTGTATCTACATCGTGGCAGATGAATATGGATTGCATGACCTGCATGGCAGAAAATCAGGGGGATGGCAACAAGACACGACGAAGCATAAGAGAAGCCTAGCCTCTGCCCGGTTTCCACCAGAGAGAGAGCCACGTAATTTAATGCACCGTAACTCTGCTTCCTTTGCTGGTCGACTGGATAGAATCACACTTTACTCAAGGAGAAATGACAGACAATTGGCATGGGACAATACCTGTGTATCTACCTTAACAGCCACATACTCTTTCCCTTTCCGTAGGTCAAGCAGGGAAATAGATAACCGGTATAACTTTGTTCCTAAAGAATCCGAGACCCCTCGAATCATGGGGAGGGAGTACAAAGAGGTTTCTGAACGATCTGAGTAACAGGCTCATCGAAACAAGACACTTGTACGGCAAGCTTCCTTTTCAAGCGCCTCTGTGTGTCGATCCAGAGGGAAAATGTCCACGGCATCCTCGATTTTTGGCCAGTTTCGGTGGAGTTCAATGAAATCTACAGCCTCTAGGAAACAACCCATTATTTTACCTCTCAATGTTCACGTTTTGTTATGTAACACTGTAACCTTGTATAATAAAGTGCAAAATAATAATAATAATAATAATAATAATAATAATAATAATAATAATAATAATAATAATAATAATAATAATAAATGGGTGGTAAGAGAAGCAAATACACATACGTATTTAGAGTAAAACGAGGATTTCTCAGCATGTAGATACGAATATATTAATTATGTAACTGTAGTGACCTTGGTCCATAATTTATGAGACGATTAGCCTTTCAATCCAGGTAAAAAATATATACTTGAATGTCTAAAATGGCCTTTTCATATGAATACACTTCATTACACGCCTGCATTCCGAAAAGACGCAAAACCCCGTGAAAGTTTAATGGCTGTAATAATTGTCAAGTCCCCAGCAGGGTCCGGGGAGGACGGAGTCGTAGGAAAAAATGGATGGATGGATAGAGGGAGTTGTGTGTACTCACCTAGTTGTGCTTGCATAATGGAACAGCTGCTCTTAAACCTTACCTCTGTACTCACCTATTTGTATTCACCTATTTGTGCTTGCGGGGGTTGAGCTCTGGCTCTTTGGTCCCGCCTCTCAACTGTCAATCAACTGAATCAACTCTGTGTGTATGTGTGTGTGTGTGTGTGTGTGTGTGTGTGTGTGTGTGTGTGTGTGTGTGTGTGTGTGTGTGTGTGTGTGTGTGTGTGTGTGTGTGTGTGTGTGATGGTCGAACCGATGTAAGCTTGGATGGATGGAGTTATGTCAATAAATGGACGGATGAACGGATCGACATAGAAAATGGAAGTAGGCAATACGCGTAAATTGATAGATAAATTAATAAATTGATTTATAAAATCATCAACCTGGCATCGTAACACCAAGCATTATAAATGACACCATATAAGCACAGTATTAACCTATCTTTCAATAGGTAAAAACATCTTAGATCACGCAATCCCATCACAACAGAGTTGTTAGCGGGATTCGAGAAGATGGAAGGAAGGGGGAATGTATACAGATGGGGTATATATGTATAGGATGGGAAAGGGTATACGAAATGATTATCAAGAAGACACCAGGAAAGAAGGGACGATGGGTGGGGCATAAACGACTTAAGGCGATCCGCTATAAATGGTTGGACCAGTGAGTGAGTGGGTGGTTGCCAAGATATGTTTGGAAAGAGTTAAGAAAAGCATAAGTCAAATCTAAGCGAATATACGAATTGACGGATAGAAAGAATAAGCAGCTTGACACGCTAATAGACGGGGGAAAAGAATAAACTGTTGGCGAGAGCAGGTGAAAGAGAGAGTACGGGAGGAGAGTAGGAAATGACATATTTAAATGGAATAGTGAAGATCAGCAAGACAAACGAACAAATTGGTAGGCCGGATAAGTCAAGTCGCACACATTAATGTCTTGATGAAGGAGTTTCATCCCAGAATAACCCTCTGACATTCCGGAACAGGTGGGAGGGATGCAGAGTGCCTGAAGGTGCGCAGCTTCGCAGAAACAGGTAATAGCCAGATCGGGGCGCCAATATTGCCCGTGTTCCAGGGATTTCAATTATCGGCTCCAGGCTATGTGGCCTCACTGGTCGTGATGTGATACCAATCTCCCCTTTAGCCTAATGGGATAAATTAATGGAGGGGCGGGGGTGAGAGAGGGAGAGGATAGAGAGAAGGAGAGAGAGAGAGAGAGAGAGAGAGAGAGAGAGAGAGAGAGAGAGAGAGAGTGAGAGAGAGAGAGAGAGAGAGAGAGAGAGAGAGAGAGAGAGAGAGAGAGAGAGAGAGAGAGAGAGAGAGAGAGAGAGAGAGAGAGAGAGAGAGAGAGAGAGAGAGAGAGAGAGAGAGAGAGAGAGAGAGAGAGAGAGAGAGAGAGAGAGAGAGAGAGAGAGAGAGAGAGAGAGAGAGAGAGAGAGAGAGAGAGAGAGAGAGAGAGAGAGAGAGAGAGAGAGAGAGAGAGAGAGAGAGAGAGAGAGAGAGAGAGAGAGAGAGAGAGAGAGAGAGAGAGAGAGAGAGAGAGAGAGAGAGAGAGAGAGAGAGAGAGAGAGAGAGAGAGAGAGAGAGAGAGAGAGAGAGAGAGAGAGAGAGAGAGAGAGAGAGAGAGAGAGAGAGAGAGAGAGAGAGAGAGAGAGAGAGAGAGAGAGAGAGAGAGAGAGAGAGAGAGAGAGAGAGAGAGAGAGAGAGAGAGAGAGAGAGAGAGAGAGAGAGAGAGAGAGAGAGAGAGAGAGAGAGAGAGAGAGAGAGAGAGAGAGAGAGAGAGAGAGAGAGAGAGAGAGAGAGAGAGAGAGAGAGAGAGAGAGAGAGAGAGAGAGAGAGAGAGAGCGCGCGCGCAAGCGAGCATGTACGTACATCGTAATTTCTACATTTCCACTTCACACATACTAAGAATAACAACTACAGTTTGGATTATGTAATTACATCCTATATACAACAAATGATAAGCTGTTAATGGTCTGTTTTATTGGCTCTTATTATAATCGAAACTGCTCACAGTTGAGTTATCAAGATATCCTAATACTTCACTAGGGTAATTCATCACTAAAACTTAATTTAGTTTTTCTATAGTTTTTTAAATGACACAAATCCAAGCGTATACTCTTACATAATTTTGTACTAATACATACTTGCACTTATGAATACTTAAATAATTAAATATAGGTATTAATATTTGTTAATTTACTAAAAAAATTTATACCCTTTTTAAAGTTGTATGTGAAATTATTATTGTCAGATTGTAATTTATTTTAATTCACTTTTCGTCATATCACAATGTAACACAATTTTTGTTCCTGGCGCAGTGTTATTTCATAATTGCTTATGACTAAAAAGAAAATTACTATTATTTCCCTCAAACTTTGTTTTTGTGACAAAGATATATTTTTTAAATTTAGGCATTTCCAATTAAAATATGGGCAAATTTGCGTGTTTTCGTTTACATAACGTCAGAGAAATATACGAATCAAAATTAAATTTTATTTATACTAATGTTATAAATACATATAAATAACGTTACAGACGAGTTACTGAAACAAACTGTCACACTGTGGGCGAAGCAGAACACTGGATGAAGCTCGGTGACGCCTCCAAAGATCTGAACTACCCACACTTATTACTGCAAAGATCTACTGAAGTTCTAATAGTTACTCAAAAGTTTATTCAGCACTGAATTTGTGTGAAATATTCTGGAAAATATGTAAATTTCAAAATATGACTCTCCTGGTCTCAAAAGAAAAGTTTACGGGATATAATAACAATTTTGTTTTATACTATATACCTGCTTGATGGGGTTCTGGGAGTTCTACGCCCCAAGCCCTGCCCGAAGCCAGCCTTTGGAGGCCTCAGCAATTAGAAATTAACACTTACTACTCATGAAAAAAATAAAATTGCTACACAGTTGGAAGTACAATTCGTGGCATACTCAGGACGGCTAGTGTGGACATCGCTCGAGATTGGTAGTCCTAAGGTTCGGGTTCGATCCCCGGCGGAGACAAACAAATGCGCAGTTTCTTTCACCATGGTGCCCCTGTTCACCTAGAATTAAATAGGAACCCGGAAGTTGGACAGCTGTTACGGGCTGCTTCCTGGGGATGTGTAACTAAAAGGAGGCCTGGTCGAGGACCGGGCCGCGGGGACGCTAAGCCCCGAAATCCTCTCAAGATAACCATCTCAAGATTGTGTACAAACTCACAGAGCAAAACAATACGTTACCACCTGGGTGTTCGTCTGGGATACCACCTCCATAGAGACCTACCTGTAATGCGGAAAGAAATAATATTAATGCAAAAAGTACTATTTTTTATATGTGGCAGAGCTCACTGAACGGAAGGGAAAATAATGCAAGGAGATGCAGATTAGACTAGAATGAGGGAGGAGAAGAAGGAAATAAAAAAAAATGAAAATTATGTAGAAAAAGTACTAGAGAAACATTTTGATTTAGGTACAAAATATAGACAAAAAAATCCTGCACATAGAAAAAAATTGTAATTCCACAATTTTGCGTCTTATATTATTCAAAATCTAAAATTATGATGATTAACTGATGTCTTAGTAAAACTGCCTTCGTGAGTGTGCATTTTACTTCTTTAGTACTCGTTCGGTTTATAATTTGTATTTTATTTGAACATGTGTGTGATGAATATATGACATTAAGATGTCATCAGTGACTATCTGTCCCTGTTGCCAATGGCTAATCAAAAACAATAAGCTTATCGTAGCAATGTATTGGTTTACATTATAGCTGAACTATGACACCTGAAATATTGTCTAAGAACACAAAATGTGAATAAAAATTTTCATACTGATGAATTGAACTCATATTCACAGTACAATGAGGCTCTTTTTCTCATTTAACCAGAATCTGGATATAAATTACGGTGTGAGACAGCAAAAATGATAAAGACTGATAAAACTTCAAAACTGGAGAGACGGTTCATCCTAAATGGCAACCCTTGATGATCATGACTAAATATGTTAAAAAAATCAAAGCAAGGAAAAATATACATCAAATGGACAACAGAGGCAGCAAACCAGTGTGGAAATTTGCAGAGAATTATACGGATCGAGTAACATGTACCGGGAAGATATACCTGTAAGATGCGTGTCAGGTGAACAGAAGTGGGTTGGGGGTGCGTGTGTGAGAGAGTAAGGGAGGGGTAAGGGCCTGTGTGTGATTGGAAAGGGGGAAGGGCGTGTGTGTGATTGGAAAGGGGGGGGATGAGAGTTTTCAATAGCTGTGATAACCAAACCACAATTCAGAAGATGCAGAAGCGATGACGTTTCAGTTCGTTCAAGACCAATATTAAGTCGCGTCTTGATAATGGACCTGGACGGACCGAAACGTTGTCGCTTCTCCATCTTCTGAGTTGTGGTTTGATTATCATTTCTTCAGCCATGTTATTGTGACCCCTCGTCTTCAATAATTGTCTCACAGCAAATATCTAGTCCCTAAAACATTTTCCATCGAAGAACCTTCCTACTTTATCATTGATAAACCAGTTATTTCCTATACTTTACCAGACGTTTGGTGCATTAAGGCAGGTACTACGTTCCCTCCCATTACTTTCTATTTCTTAATAGTAAAATCGAAGCTCGTACCTAGTCATCTGGGAAAATGAGAATTTTAAAAATTTTCAAAAATTTTCACACCCCATTTTATCCATATTAATTTTTTTGGTACTGTGAAATATTGTTAATGTAAATTTCATACCCAAAACAAGACGTGCGAAAATTTTATTATTATTATTAGTATGACAATGTTAGTCAGGGCCAAACGCAGAAATCGTGTTCTAACTCTGCGCCAATTTGTTTACATTTTATCTAACGTCAAGAAACCTGAATGATTTCAATGTAATTCCTCTTAATTAGAATTGAGTCCTCTATTGCTCGGAAACGTCTCCACAGTACAATAATATTATGTGTTACTTTTCTTACTTGTCAGGAATAGGAAAAATAAATCTTCCTCTTGACACATTTTGCTGCCTTCCAGTCTGGCTATGGACTGCGACGTAACAGTTCATCCTAGTGACACCAATGCCCTGACACACGTTCACGCATAGTTCTTGTGAATAATGACCCGGGGGAAGGGGTATCACTTTAGAATTCTAGGGCACCATAGATGCATCCTATCTTGACACCCTAACTCTAACTTGGGGTTTGTGTTATTATCTAAGATTTCCTCAGAAAAAGTGATATCGTGTACGTTTGCTCTTTAAGACTCTGCGGCTGAATGAAGTTCCCAGTCCACATCGATCAATTGGATCCTGGGATTGAAGCTTTCTTCATGATGATTGACCTTTGCATCTTGTTTCCGATATCGTGGCTAAGTTAATACTGCTACGTGTCATTCATTCCTAACTGGTCGAGATGGTCACGTAACGAGGCCAGTGGCATTCTAATTCCTTGCTATGGCCTTAGTCATGCTAACATGGTTCTAGATCAGTAGTTCGCAAACTAGTTATGGCCATTATCCCAGGTCACATAGCGTCCTTATTAATACCCCCCCTTATTAATACCAAGCCCATCTAATAAGCCAATCGTAGAAAATATAATGTGAATTCTAAATGTTATTAAACTTTGTAAAGGCAGCTCCAGGTTTGTGAATCCTCAGACTTGGAATTAAAAAAATATTCAACAATACCCGATGAAGTCAACTGCTGGAACGCGCTCCAGACGCTCAAGAATATAAATGATGACCGAAACCATCTCAGGTTTCATTTCAATGATCATTAACGACTTTGTCTTGAATGATCGTGACAGACGAGCCCAAGGCTTGAGCTCGTCATCGTTCACATCATTGGAATACGAAGAAATTTCTGAATTTACTACAGCAATTGTGTTAGAAGTCAGCTTTGGAGAATCAAGAGCCCTACCAGTGAAAAACTTTCAAATACATTTCTGCACTCATTTGAAGAGCTACATTCAGGACTCTCTTAATTTCTAAGGAATATTAAAACCTCATGTAATGTACAAAAAAAAAAAAAAATCCGCTCGAAATTTTTTACCAGAACAATCTCACTGTTCATTAATCACTCGGGATAATTTACTCGACGCTCGACGGGTGGTTAACAGGCTACATTTTGGGTCACGAGCATTGTTTTGCAACACCCGGCTCAGTCTCCACCTTGCTAAAAAAAAAAAAAAAGTGAACAAATGCGGACTTTGAATTTGGATAACAATTACAGATGTTTCTGAAAAAAAGAAGAAAAAATTATTTAACGTTGTGTAGGAGAGCCAACTTTGACTCTAGAAAACTTTACAAATGAAAGTGTCATGAATATTCATTTAAATATTAAAGGAACTCATAACTCTTTTTCTTGTAACCAGCTTCGACAACCTGACCGGCGTCAAAATATAGCTTGGGTTTTTTCTTACGTCATCTTGGGTGTGTTTTATCAAATAAATTGCACAAAGCCACCAATCTATGAACAAATAGTATACTTTGGAAGATGCAACGAGACGACCATTTCCCAGCGTTACAAGGCGCCATCTGCACCTATACAAGCATTCTCCCTTGTCTCAACTCGTCTATACTCATCCCTCACACCCCCACCATCGCCTGCGTCAGCGGAACACCTGGTCTCCGCTCCCTGTTGGTGGCCAACACGTATTTCATGTCATTGTGTCTCAAGACTAGCGAGCTTCTCTCCTGGAAAAACTTAGAAGTTGGGTTAGTTTGGATATTTTTTCTTTATTACTTATGAATCTTTAATCTGTATACTTATTTAATACATTGATAAGAAAGTTACAATGGGTCATAATACAATGTTGGGATGGATTTTTATTCTCGCACACATTAAATTCGAGAGATACCACTATGCATCAAAATTGTTTTTTCCCCTAGGTAAACTAATTTTCTGATTGCTTATGCTTCCAAAATACAGAAAATGGCTATCCTTCTCCTTCCCCCACGTCTCATCCCTAATCCGTTTCCCGACCCCTTCCAAGTGCTATAGTCGTAATGGCTTGGCGCTTTATCCTGATAGTTCCCTTCCCTTCTCCTTAAACTCTGCTGTGATCTTTGCCTTAGACACCCAAGGGAAGATGTCTTGAAGGTTACGTGAAAGTTGCTGACTCCTTGTGTAGATTTTGGTTAGGTTTGGTTTAGGTTAATTGGGTTAAGTTTAAGTTAGGATTTTTAGGTTGGACAATTTGTAGTTTGTTGGGGGTTATTTGTTGTTCTGGGTTAGATTTGGTTGAGGTTATCTTGGGTTTAGGTTAGGTTGATTTTCGTGTTATAATTTGTACTTTTTAGTCGGACGATTTACAGTTTTTGCTGAACGATTTGTATTTTTTGTTCGCTGATTTGTAGTTTAATAGAAATTTGTTGTTAGGAGATTTGTAGGTTGTTAGGTCTTATAACAATGTTTTGGTGTCCGGGTCGGACACCAAAATGTTGCACTATTTGGGTCGACTCCGATAATAAATTTAAGGGGATTTAGCTATCCACCTTCCACCGATTTCGTGGTCACAATGGGAACTGACCCTCTTTTTAACAAGATCAATGGGGACAAATCTGTCCCGCCTATGTTGGTCACCTCATGGTTCGATCCCCATGAAGTGGATGTCAAATGCATGACCGGACCCCCATGTACCCAACACATGACTGCATCCCATGCAGTGGGTAACCAACACATGACTTGGTCCCCATGTGTGGGGGCCCGACGTGTGACTGGGTCCCCCATGCAGTGGGTACCTGACACAGGACTGGGTCTTCATAAGAGGATGGAGGAGCATCTGGGAAAGACTGTGGGAGCGGGAGGTGGGTGAATCAGCACTGAGCTAATTTAGGAATACCGCACTAAAGATAGGGCAATGGCCTATAAGTAAATTAAGGTGACTGGCACGATCACTACTGAACACTATAGCCTACTATGGCCTTTCCAACGAAGCCTCGAGAGCACAACTATTTATAACCTACAACAAAAACTGAATCCGAACATTTAAAACAACCATACAGATATCCTAAAACAGAGTTGCAAAAATCAACATGTTGGCAAGTAAGAAAATAAGCAGGATAAAGTTGGTTGGCAGACAATTCCGAGGGAAGCAGCAAGCAGCTGAGTGGAGTACAGTACCTTGGAAGGTGGGATAAACGCCGCAGTATTACAGTGTCGACTGTATGTCCTCTTGGCACAAGTCTCGGGCAATAGGTGCCAAATTAGAGAGCCCGACTACCACGTACCTGACACGCATCCATTACCACCACCAACCAGTTAAGTTTCCTTGGCTCCTAGTCCGCTGCCAGAATATAATTAATGTCACACTTACATGGGTTATAACCCACTTGTTTTGACGAGCCTCTCACTGCACCTCGCCATGTGTTGAGGAGTCTCCCAGCAACCCACTGGACCCTGCTCAACCCAGTGTTTTACAAGTGAGTATACAAACAAAACTGACATGCGGAATGCAAAAGGCATTATTCCTAATAAATGAGTATGAACATTTAGTAATACGCTAAACCGTGTTTAAAAACATTTTAGTGTTGTTGCCTTGCAGCATTTACAAGTGAATAGACAAAGAAAAATAAATTTCAAGTTCAGTACATATAAAGGAAATCTAATTTTAAAGTTGTGAATCATCCATACTACACTAAAAACAACTATACAATAGTTTTGGATAAATTTCACTGATAAACATATTTGACTAGTTAAGATTTGGGGAATTAAGTCAAATATACCCTACAAAAGTAACTATCACAAAGTTTGATAAGGTATAGTCAGACTAAAACGTTTATGAGGTATAATTGCCGTTACATGATCATTAAAAGCCCTTAATGAGCATTTTAAAATAAAATGTTAAAAACAAAATATGATCATATTAAATTTGATGTAATTCTGGTGTACTGACTAGACTGTCATTATTATTTAAACTAACAAAATAATCTAACACTCAATGTAAGACGAAGTTTGAAATAATGACAATTGCCTGATATAGAATGTGACTGTACACGTATATTTGTATGTACTTAATAAGGCTCGTAAGGATACACACAATGGCAAGGAGCATTATATGTTATGTTGCCCGACTACACCAGCATCTGCGACAATGTTTAATAATTTTCCCAATAACATAATTCCCACCGTTTATTTACCCAATTTTATATCAAATTAATTGGTAATTTCATTCATCGTATAATTTGTTTCTGATTAAGACAGACAATTCACATATTTTAAATAAAATTAGAAAGAAAATTGCAGAACATGAAGGATTACTGCCTAGAACCCAAGAATATATTGATAACAAACTTCCTCATATTTAATGTAACCTCACAGTTTGGACGCTATTGACAGCAGCGTTTGAATTTTCGTTTTAGTAGAATTTGAAAAACTTAATATCCACTCATTCTCTGAGTACAAGCCTCGTTTAAATTAAGTGGATCTGTCTAGGTTCGAGGTTAGATAAAACCACTTCAAATTTGACGCTTATCGACTTGGGAAGCAAGAAGAGGATATCAATATCACATACTTGAGTCTAATTTTCATAGTCTGAACTTGAATGTCAATTTTGGCTGACAGTGAGAGATATGCTGATCTTTTATAGCTAATGATGAGTCTTTTTGTTGTAATCCACTGGTATTGAATTACCACTGTTCTAATTTTGTATAACTTGAATTCTGGATTGTAGACGATGTTCTCCTATGAAGTTCAGGGTACTAAGTACGAATATAGTGGTGTTAAATGCTAATTAAATTTTTCAGAGTACGAATTTGACGGTATTAAGTACGAATGTAACGGTACTAAATACAAACCTTCCCTTAAATTTGCTCTATCACTGACTTCGAAGCTTATTAAGCCAACATTACATATAGGTTCAAAAATACATCACCAAAACTACTTTTTTTATAGATTTTAAACATATGGCCCAAATATAGTACATAGAATGATATTGCATTCTAGTACATTTAATTAAAACATATTTTTTTCTTGGGCAATTTTTTATTCGGCGGCAATAGAATCATGACATGATGCAGTAATCAGCCGTCATGTTCGAATTCTGTGTTCCTTAATTGGAACCACTTCTCCATTTTACCGTAGTCTGGGGACACTTGTAGTCATGTTAATCGATATCATCAAGGCTATCAAAAAGGAATCCTAATTGGGAGAAAATATGAATCCTAATTGACATTCGAGAGCATAATCCTTAACATTTAGACTAAAATCGCAACCAGCTCAGCAAACTTTTCCTGATTCTCCTGATTTACGGTCTTCCAAGAGCTCTTCCTCCTACAGTTCATTTTCAAAGCCGCCGCCTCTTCCCCAGAACACGATCCGCCAATCGTTTACAACCTAATCATTAATTATTGCTGGATGCCCAGGGATAAACAGTACAGGAACAGTGCCCAATCATAACACACTGCCCAGGAATCCAACCTAGGTATTCTCGTTTGCTAAGTAACCTAAGTTGCAAACCATCTTGAAAGATTCCCAGGCGAACTGGGTGTGGAGCACGTATGGCCCAATTTCTGGACCAGGAGTAGATCGAGTATGATCTATTACATCAGCTGGGTACGATCCATTGCGTGGATCGGATGTGATTCAGGGGAGATTATCTTGAGACGATTTCGGGGCTTAGTGTCCCCGCGGCCCGGTCCTCGCCAAGGCTTCCACCCCCAGGAAGCAGCCCGTGACAGCTGACTAACTCCCAGGTACCTATTTACTGCTAGGTAACAGGAGCATCAGGGTGAAAGAAACTCTGCCCATTGTTTCTCGCAGGCGCCCGGGATCGAACCCGGGACCATAGGATCACACGTCAAGTGTTCTGTCCGCTCAGCCACCGGCTCCTTACCACCGGGAGGACCGGAAATGTGGTCTAAGAGTGATTCCTACAAGTTTTAGCCAGCAGGTTGAGGTGCACCGTGTGTGTGTGTGTGTGTGTGTCATGGCTTCTCTGTCCCGTAACAGAACGGTAAACAAATGTGGCCCCCCCCCCCCGCCTGTGTGTTAGCTGAGTGAAACCATGGGAGGTTATTGCGCTTAATGTGGAACGGGTGGAAGGACGCAGACAGATCGAAAGGTTTTTTCTCTGTTTTACCTGATTTTCTTTTTATCTGAGGGCCACTAACACAAGTAGCCTCGACGAGGACAGGAAGCCGACGGCTAGTCGAAGGTCTCCCCCATTTGCCTTGACGATCCTTTCCAGGTGGATTTTAAAACCTATGTTTCCGAGACGGATAAGTAGCCTTGGCACCCGCTCAAGGAGCAGAAATAAATGAGTGATGGCGAAAACAGGAGGTATGTGAGCAAAGTTTGTACCTTGCGGGTCTATGTTGGGGAAATCTGGTCTCTGTGTATCTTAATGGGCCGAATGAGGCCTTGTTACGCTTGAAATGGAAGCGGGTTCTTCCGAATCGCATTCACCTCACTTGCATATATTTTGAACGCTTTACATCTGCGGTCAAAGGGGCTCTGCCTTTAATTGTGTTTTATATAGCTACCTGATGCGGTACCCGGTGGTGCCCAGGTCGACCTGGTCTGTCTCCATCTGTGTTTGTTTCTATCTGTATGTCTGGCTTTTTTTTTTTTGCTCTATCTTTCTGTGTGTGTGTGCGCATGTGTGTTCCTGTGTGTCTGTTTATCTGTTCCTCTGTTTCCTCGCTGTCTGTCTGTCACTGTGTCTCTCTCTCCTTTCTTTCCTGGTGACAGACTGTAGACCTAATGAACACGTCTGGGACGCTGCGTTTTTGTTTTTTTCTTACTCTGTAATTCAAAACTACAAGGGTGGTGTGTAGTTTGTGTGTGTGTGTGTGTGTGTGTGTGTGTGTGTGTGTGTGTGTGTGTGTGTGTGTGTGTGTGTGTGTGTGTGTGTGTGTGTGTGTGTGTGTGTGTGTGTGTGTGTGTGTGTGCGCGCGCGCTTAACTTCACAAGATTGTCACTAGCTTAGCTTAATGAATTATGGGGTTCAGTTTCTGAACCCATTAGGTGTGTCTGTAACTCTTTCACCACAGTATAAGCTGTATAATAAAAGACTAAACTAAAATTCTCATGTCTACTATGCATTCAGAGATCAATATGGGAAGGGATCCTTAGGAGAAAAATTCTAACCATACCGGTATTTTATTATATCTATTCCTAGCTTCAGACACATGCACGTCACAGGTATGTCTAAAGGAGTAAAATGCAGTCAATACTGTCTGAAGAGTGGAGGCCCAGTTATTTATATAAGCAAAGTGCGCAAAATTATATTTCAAATATTTCTGTTCAATCTTTGCAGCGCCATCGAAGAAAATTAAACCTTCATTCACCGTACAGGTTCTATTCTTCGAGGAGTCCGACTTCAACACTGTATTTACAGACAAGGGTCTTCCCACGACGACTGACTTTTTTTGCCGGGCTTACCGAGAGTGGGGGCAGAGGGCAGGAATTATTATTATTAGCATCTTTATTGACAAAATGAATTTCAATTTTTCCTAATCTGAGTAATTCAATTAAGTCTTATTAAAGTGAGGATAATGGTGGTATTCACTGTCACAAAGAACAGAGGGTCATACGCAAGACAATAGGTCTGAAGTGTAGACTGAAGCACATATATATCATGGTTACTATCAATGTTTTTATGTACGAATATGTAAAATACAACTTTCTATTGTGCACTGCCACACACGGACAAGGATGGATTCGTAAGAGATGCAGCTTTAAAAATAATACTATAAATAAAACTGTTCTTCATTCTTTAAAATGGACAAGCAAATTTAGAATAAATTGTTAGTATGTCATCCAGAACACCTGAGTCAATGAAATAGTTACACAGTAGGTGGTACAATAGGCCAGGAGGTCTAAAATATTTTACGGTTTCACATTCAACAATATAGTGTTCTAGTGAATGCATTAAAGATTTGTCACAGACTTTACAATCTGAATCTCCTAACCTCACCAGTAACGCACCCAATCACCCTCCTAACCTCACCAGTAACGCACCCAGTCACCCTCCTAACTTCACCAGCAGGGAGGGGCTCGGTGGGCCGGACAGATGCAGGGGAAATGCGAGGAGTGCGAGAGAGCCGGGGAGAAAGATAAGAGGTAAGTGGTGTTGTGGCCATGTGTTGGACCTAACGCCCCTCCCCTTGTGGGGACCCTGGTGCCTGGTGATACCACCACCACCAGAAATATTGACTGGGCTTAAACATTCGTCGTGTACACTAATCTTACTGTCTACTTGAACATTTAAAATATAAAATCAGGTAAATATACGAGCTGCTTGTTATTGTTTCAAGCTAATGTCAAAGTTTATTTTTCCATTGAAAAAATAATTTGTAATCATTTTTTTTTACATATTCTCAAATTCTCCCAAGGCTCCTACGTAAACCCAACTGTATTTAATCTATCCAAATCGTTTTACGACGACATTATATCCCAGTTCCCTGAGAACTGGCATATAATGAAGAACTCTAATGCAGACAGGAAAGAAAATGGAGAATTCCTACCCACCCAACAAAATCTATATCACCATTTGTTGCCGCTCAAGCAATAAAGGCGCCTGGACTGAGGGTAGTTTGTCTGTCTGGGTCAACCGCCCTCAAGCTGGACTTGTTCAAACTGTGGCCTTACCCCCATAAGGGAGGGGGGGGGTGGTAACAAAAATCTTTTTAAAAAATATAAGTCAAAGATATGACTGAAGAATTTTTTCTATATTATATAAAACAGAGAAAATATACAATTAAAAAAAAATTACCGTTGCAACAGAACAGTACACAATTCACGACATAAAACAAGAGAACAAAACCAATTAATAACACAATACAAGTACAGGAACACACTGCACTCAGTGAACAGTTCACAGACGTGCACAAAAGGTACACCAAACTCTCCCAAAAATAACACAGATAAGGTGCCCAAACCCGCAACCTGTCTTAAAAATAACGTCGCTTTTGGCCGTTTACCAGTAAGGCCGAAAGTCGACGTAATTTGAAAATGAAAAAAAAAATAATAAATTTGGGATTTTTTTCAACAACAGTAAGTTAAGGGTCCTCTGATAGGTTAGGGGGGCAGGAAATTCTCATAAAGTTTCGAAACGTTATGAAAAATGTTAATTAAAAGTTTCCTCTTCTAACCTTACCGAGTAAGCCGGACGACTCAAACAGAAAACGGGATAGTACGTCACTTTTGTGACTCGATTTCATTTCAAATTACGTCCAAATTTGGCCATAGTGCGCATACGAGCGAAAAGTGATGATATTTCTAAGAGGACGGGTTGCACCAACACCACGCAACAGAATACACATAAAGAAAATTAAAAACACACAAGGGACCTCAATATTCGGAGGCCGTTACAACCCACAGACACAAGAGGGAATAAGTACAATCAACACAATAATTCACAATAAGGGAAAGCCTATATCAATAAACCACACAGCATTAAACAAACAAAATCTGAAAAAGTTCAGAGGAAATAAACATGACGGGAATGAACATTCCAAAAGAAAAAAAACTATACACAACACACAAATCTTCGAACTAAGCTAGAAAGGGCAACACCTTCGAGCCTTGCAACATTCCACACACACACACACACACACACACACACACACACACACACACACACACACACACACACACACACACACACACACACACACCGGGGGCGCCGGTGGCTGTGTGGATAGTACGCTGCACACGTAATCCTGTGGTCCGGGGTTCGATTCCCGGCGCCGGCGAGGAGCAATGGACAGAGTTTCTTTCACCCTGATGCCCTTGTTACCTAGCAGTAAATAGGTACCTGGGAGTTAGACAGCTGTTACAGGGCTGCTTCCTCTGTGTGTGTGTGTGGGGGGGGGATTTTTTTTAGTTAGTAACAGTTGATTGATTGACAGTTGAGAGGCAGACCGCAAGAGCAACCACAGAAAGAGCACAACCCCCGCAAGCACAACTAGGTGAATACATCAAGTGAACAGAAGTGACTTAAGCCGCCATGAACCACTGATCAAGGATCCCCGGCAACGACCGCCGCAACCACCACATCGTGTAGCACAGCCTACCCTTCAGGAACCCCAAAACAAAAGACCTAATCATCGGGCAGTGGCTGCCCCGACCGAACCACAACACCACTCGGGAAATCACCATGTCAAGGAATCAAGCATGTCAAGGAATGTCAAGCAAGGCATGTCAAGCATGGGAATCAAGCATGTCAAGGATTTGGGAATAATGATGTCTGACGACCTAACGTTTAGGGAGCATAACCAAGCAAATATTGCATCAGTCAGAAACATGATCGGATGGATTACGAGAACTTTCAAATCCAGGGATCCCATCACAATGGTTGTACTCTTCAAGTCACTTGTGTTGTCCCGTCTTGAGTACTGCTCAGTACTCACTTCCCCCTTCAGAGCAGGAGAGATTGCTGAAATAGAGGGAATACAGAGAACATATACAGCACGCATAGACGCGATAAAGCACCTAAATTATTGGGATCGTCTCAAAGCCCTCCAAATGTACTCACTAGAAAGAAGACGAGAGAGATATCAAATAATATACACGTGGAAGATACTGAAGGGCCAAGTACCAAATCTACACAGTAAAATAACAACGTACTGGAGTGAACGATATGGAAGAACATGCAGAATAGAACCAGTAAAGAGCAGAGGTGTCATAGGCACAATCAGAGAACACTGTATAAACATCAGAGGTCCACGGTTGTTTAACACCCTCCCAGAGAGCATAAGAAATATTGCCGGAACAACCGTGGACATCTTCAAGAGGAAACTAGATTGTTTCTTGCAAGGAGTACTGGACCAACCGGGCTGTGGTGGGTATGTGGGCCTGCGGGCCGCTGCAAGCAACAGCCTGGTGGACCAAACTCTCACAAGTCGAGCCTGGCCTCCGGCCGGGCTTGAGGAGTAGAAGAACTCCCAGAACCCCATCAACCAGGTATCAACCAACAGAACCCTGAACATCAGGGGGAAGGGGGGCTCTGAGAAGGGGAAACCCCCTCCTCCCTAGAAGTGGGGCGAGAGGCCCCCCTCTTTAACACCAGACGCAAATCATTTCCATCACGACAACGGGCACGAGGCTCAAAGACTCCCCCACCACGGCCCACCCACACTGGAGGACCCACAGGGCGGTACTAGAGAGGGAGCAACCTCAATCCTATCCCGCACCGAGACAACCGCTGCCGCATCCACCACACCCAACTCATCCTCCATCTTCTCCACAGGGTCCTTGCGTCCTTGGGACCGCAACCTGGCAGTTTCCTTCCGTCGTTTCTGCTCAGGCATCTGTGAAGCCGGAAGAGACTTATCCTGTATGTGTTGAGGGGGACGCACACCCTCCATAGAAGAGGCAGCTGGCAGCCCCACCCTATAAGAGGGGAGAATACCCACCCCCACCGGCACAATAGGCGGAGCAGGCTCACCAGACTTGCACACCAAAGCAGAATGGCGGACTAACCACCATGAAAATGGTAGTACCCACTAGGGTACTTGTACATATTTCCCTCTCTGCCCAAAACATAGCAATACTGTACTTGCTCTAGTATCTTTTCTCATTTTCATATCAGACACAGACACAGACACAGACACAAACCAGTAAAACATCACCCGTTGCATTTGGCACTACGAATTTGATGCGAGTAGATTTTACAGAGGACACCAACAAACCTGCAAAGCAGGTCTTTAAATGGGCTTGTTATGAACTATGAAGTTCAGTTGCTGAACACATTATTGTAACGGTCAGCTGGAGCAGACCTCTCCTCCCTCTCCCTCCCCTTTCTTCCCCCTCCCTTCTCTTCCCCTCTCATGCTCTCAAATTCCTCTTGACAGGATGGAGGCATTCGTCATGCCACCTGTGCCAATAAATCTTTAGTCACAAGTGTCCCCCTTGTGTTTTGGGTGGTCATTCTCAGCTTGGTCAGGCAGACCTCTTTCCCCACCCCACCCCCCTCTTTTCACCTCTCCCTCTCTCTCTTCCCCCTCCATCTTCTTCCCTCCTTCATTCACCTGGACGGGTGAAGCAAACCGTCACGCCAGTTTACGCCAGTCACGTCACGTCATGTTTACGTCCAGGACATAAATATTTGGGTCAAGTTTCCACTTTGCTCCAGTGGACAAGGGAGCCTTGTTTTCAAACATCTGGCTGTACCAGTACTCCAGTTGTCATTGGAAAACCCCTCCCCCTGGCAGTCTTCAAAGGCGTTCATTGGCCAGAGGGTCAGGGTACCTAGGCCTGTTATCAGCCGATTGGATGTAGGCCTAAGGGGCGGAGTTTTCTAGGGTAATGCTTGGAACTAAATGGATAGGGTGCCAGGGCACCAAGGCATAGTTTAAAATGACTGGGTAGACCTAAATATAGGCAGAGTTTCCTAGCACAACACAAGCTTTAGTGGGTGGAGCCATGGACCTACCTTGAAGGAGTGAGACACAGTGTCTCACTCACTATGCTCTCTGTAAAGTGCTCTGTGGAGTTTGTGTACAAGTTAGTGTTTCCATTCCCAGTGCCTCAAAACATAGGATTTATTTAGACTACGATGTACTAAGTGCCATTTTTTATTAATCAAATTTATATGTGTTCTTCTGTGTATTTCATATTTTTCCTTAATTTAGTCTGAGTCATCGTTCCAGAACTAACTGGGTACATATCCGGTGATCATCCCATCTCTTTTAGTAAAGATTCCCCTTGTTTAAGTAAGCAGTTTAAAGGAATTCCATTCATCCTTCCCAGCAATTAAATCCCAATTTCCTGCTAAGTATATGTTAATTAACTCCCCTTCTGAGTCAATTAGTTCATTCCCCGTATTAGGAGAAGTGGTGACAGTCTTAATTTAAGTTGCGTACCTTGCAACTTAATCAGCAACTGCATATACTTAATACTTGCAACTGCAACTTAATGGGTGATCGTTGTACACGCGGTCCTGGGTGGGTGAACACCCAGGAGTACAAGGGAAGCTGGGGCATATTCATGGTAGCAGTGTGTTCCATTGGTAAGTTACAATGGTAGTAACGATGTGCCATACTAACGTTACCATAGCGGCAAAGAGATCGGTTACGAACGTTACATTATGTAACTCTAGCCTTTTCCACCACAACCCACGGGATGGGTATGGGGTTCATAATAAATAAATGAAATGAAAATGTTATGAACGAGCTAAAAGCCTCTTCATAACTAAATTCAAAAAACCATTCTATTGCAAGCCTACGATAAACCTATAACAATTTGAAATAAAAGCTATATAACAAGTTGAACAAAAGCCATTTTAACAAATTTACCCTTATAACGAATTAGATTAAAACACCATGAATAATGAGCAGATGTTATATGTAGCATTCTTATCGAAAGGGAGACGGGAGGGGAAGAAAGTGTGAAAGAATTGACAGGAAGATTGAGAAAATGTGGGGGGAGTGAGAGAGAGAGAGCGGGTTAGGGGAGAGAAGGAGATAGTGAGAGGGAGAGCTGCTACCACCTACACAACTAACAATAAACACCAGAGTTGTGTAAATATAAAATTAGATCTTAATATTCTTACTGGCTAGGTGTGGGCACTGCTAAAGGGAAAGAGATATGGCCCTTTCAGCTCGAATAACTCTTAAACCACTTAGGGTTCACTTTGGACGGAAGATAAATGTAATCGTAAGCTCCGAACACTTAAGTAATGGATCATTGACGTCTACTCACTCAATTCAATTTCTTTATTTATTATGCACCCTATACCCATCCCGTGGGCGGTGGTGGAAAGGGTTACGGACACATAATCGGTTCAGGAACTGAACCCCGTTGTTCGCTTAGCTAAGCAAGTGAAAATTTTGTTAAGCTAGTTAAATACACATGTACGCAAATACATATACATATAAATAATCTTTTTATATCGCAAGTGATATAACAAGAGGCTCACAACAGTCACTATACAAGGCACTTTACATCTATGGTGAGTCACACAGTTACTAGTCTTGCTTCACACCCACCCCACTGGGCGGCAGCTTTTCAAGTTCAAGTACGTTTATTGAGACAATGAAATACATCTCAAAGGGAAATAGCTTAGGCTATTTCTACCCTCTACTTCAAGTCGCCAAGAGGCGCACAAATCCTGTGAGTACAAATCCACAAATCCGGCAGCAGCTTTGTAGTCATGTCTAATTTTCATACCACTGCAAAGTTTTTAATAATTTTGTATCAATGCTGATCATTCTTAAGTAATATTATGTGGGCTAATTTTTGTTAAACATGTGTTTGGTTGGCATAGGCAAGCATATGAAAAATTGTTTACCAAGGATAATAACGTGTTGATTTAAAATGAGAAGATGGTCAAGGTTGACTTAGGTTAACATCTATTTGGCATTTTCATTAGTGAGGTTAAATAAGGTATGCAAAATGAAATTATAGGCATTCGTTTCTGGTTTTAAGTAGGATCTAGTAAATTTACATGTCTTGTTTTTTATGTTGCATTCAGTTAATTTGCATATTAGCTATGTATGTTGTGCAAAGAGGTAGACCCAGTGAATATGTCTTGAAAATATTAAAAACATTCCTTATTGATCATACATCCTACTGTGGGAAAATAACTTAAATACAGCAGTCTAGACTATCACCTGTAGACTAAACGTCACTACCACGTTTAGACCTGTAATACTAATGTCTCTAGTAGCCAATCTTTAAGCTATATGAACAATGTTGAGAATAGATGTTAAATAAATATTTTAAGAGGCTCATATATCACTTGCCAGTGATACATTTTTGACCTTGTATATAGTATGATAAAGTCGTTAGAGGTCGATGTATCAGTGCTGTACCTAGAGTCAGTACCACGTCCTCAGCCCTTGAAACCTTCAGTCGGTAGCTGGATTTCATGGAGGGGATGTGCTGGCTGTTAATTTTTATTAGGTACTTTTTATGTTGTTTAACATGTCAGACATTTTAACTCGTATATACCTATATACTGTATATATATAGTGTGAAATACAGAGAGAATAATTCGCAATGAGAAGATAAGTTTTTCAGTTACTGTATTAAAATAGGTTCTTGGATGGGATGCTGGTTACCTCAGTGATTAATTTAGTCTTTCTTGAGTCAAGTTAGTAGTTCTTGAGTCTATGCTAAGATTAATGGTGCCTATTACTGTACGTTCTGCTATGCTGGAACAGCTAAATTTGCAGGTATCTTTTTAAATTATTACTTCTAATTTGTTGTCGTTTTCTGCACTTCCTCGCGTACATCTGTTGTAAAAAATCAATGAATGTTTTAAGTCATTTTTAACCATTGGGATACAGATCATTTCTTAGTAAAAATCTTGTCCTCAGTAGAGATCTGAGATCAATTCTTCGGGTGATTGGAATAACTAGTGTACAACAGGGCGTCTCACAACAGGGCTGCACGAAAACGTGATCCATGAAGACTAGTTCCAGCTCATGCACTATGACTACGTATAACACGCAGTCAAACCATACTATAGAAGGAAAAGGCAATGAAAAATACATGGCAATAATCATGGTGTACTCTTAAAAAACACAATAAAGTAGATGTCACACATGAAAGAAAAATAGCAAGATGGATTACAAGAACCTTTGAAACAAGAGATGCCAAATCAATGCTGGAACTTTTTAACACACTAGTGCTATCTAGGTTGGAACAATGTTGCAAGGTAGCAGCCTCATTCAATGCTGCAGGAGTCGCTGACCTGAAGAACGTCCAGACAACTTGTACCACCCGAATCCATTCAATAAAACATCTTAATTATTGGGACTGTTTAAAATCTCGCACAATTTATTCCTTGGAGGGCAGGCGAGAGAAACATGATAACTTACACCGAGAAACATATTAGCGGGAATGGATCCAAATCTACACACATAAATAATTCACTAACATACCAGAAAACATGACAGAATGTGTAAAAATAGTCCCTTTGAAAAGTAGGTGGTGCAATGGGTACTCGAAGAGACGATTCTATAAACATTAAAAGCCCAAGACTTTTTAACGCCCTCTAAACATAGAGTGCACAATTTGCACTCCATCCCCAGTGTACCTGAATTGTACCTGGATGGGATTCTGGGAGTAGTTCTACTACCGTAGCCCGGCCCGGGGCTAGGCTTGACTTGTGTCCCCCAGAGCTTGGTCCAACAGGCTGCTGCTTGGCGTGGCCAGCAGGCCCACATATCCACCACAGCCCGGTTGGTCCGGCACTTCTTGAAGAAAACTATCTAGTTTTCTCTTGAAGGTGTCTACGTTGTTCTGATTCAAAAGGGAAACTGATAAAACACGTCTGAAGGGTACCTGATCAGAGCTTTAACTCACGTCAAGACTGCAAGCAGTGGGCCCCGTGGACATTGATCCTCAGATACACACGAAGTCAATTACGTGGCACTGTTGTATATGATACTGTGAGAGTAATGTGCAACGGTGTGTGTGGGAAGGTGACGTCTTTATACTTTTCTACAATGTTGAAGGCGTGTGATTTAGTTGCAAAACGGAATATTCACACGTAGTGCTATTTAGTATTTACTATAACTTCACTGCCAAGTTGCCCTTCCCCATACACTGTGTGCTCCCACGCCGCTCTCCCTTCACCCATACCACTCACAGCCTCCTATTTGCCCAGTTATTGTCCCTTCCGTTTCTCCTACACCTCAATGTTATTAGGGAGACGACGGACTGCACGACTGCAGTCGTAAATTCGATTTTGATAATTCTTCATAATCAAATTAGGGCACCTAATTGGCTTTATGAATGAAATCTGCATTGATTTGATAATGACACTGGCCCACTTTATAATCTCCCTTACCCCTCCCTCCCTCTATCATTTGCACCTACATCTACTCACACTGACATTCTCTGAAATATATGTGAAAACGTTTACAAATACTCACCAACCACTTTGTGAAAAGAGTCCAAGATTTGACTAAAAAAAACATTGTGTCGGCAAGATGGACATCCCGCCTAATATCATAACACAAACTATATTTTAAATTTTCTACAATATTCCTACAGTTGTATATCTCCCGCATCTTTTGCATAAAGACTGTCTGCCCTTACGAGCAGACAGCCCCCTCTCCACTCCACATACATAATATTGGAACATAGATAATACGAATAATCTTTCCGTCTTCAACTTACATTAACAAGTAACAGCCTGAGAATTTGAGACATTCACATGGACGTTAAGAATCCAAGGCGTCTCAGCTATGCACGAACCTGTCTCAAGAAACAACTGATATTGATACGACTGAGATTTAAATGTTATGCTTTCAAAAGCTGTTTCTATTCTCCTATAAATCGGCCTTAATTATAAATAAAATTATATCTTAACTATTTTTTAATTCTTAAGCCGAGTCCAACTCAAATGAGTGTAACTAAAGTTTGCCTCTACATTTCCGAAAAAGACCAAAAAATATGAAATCTGATGACTTGAGACAATACCGAACTGTAACTAATACTGTCAAACGTTTGCGTTTGGAAAGTTGATATTAGCAAACTAGACTATACAGTCATATTTTCTGTCGCTTGCACATGGCAATAAACAATGTTATAAATGTTATCAGAAAAATAATTTTCAAGTACAACCAATAATACACTAAAAAAGACTTGTGTTAGGTCATTCTCAAAGCACACACTTATTTGTGAATAAATCCAGTGGCTTAATAAATATGACCCCCCCCCCCCTTGATCAATTGTACAACCTATGAGATACAGTACATCATAATTCCACGCCTTAGATCACTAAAATATCAGAAAACAGTCAAATTTAGATTAATTTGATGTCAATAATGAATATTTGGTATAACAGGAAGTGACATAAAGCAGCTATTATAATGGAAACGCAAACCAGTTCGCCTGAGGCTACGCTTCCTGTTATTGCATACATATTTACCCAAGTCTTTTAAAATCTGACAAATACAACATTTGGTTAGAATTTTCCTCATTCATCGATCATAACACCATTTTAACCTCTTGTTGACGGAAAATTAACAGATCACATGAGTGATCTGTTAATCACTAAAGCACCTATGCACTCAAATCCTAATGAGCATGTTAAACATTTATCCTGAAAATAGCAAAATGCGACTGCGTATGCCAGTCTATCACATAATATTAAAAATGAGTTTCAATCTAAACATCACGACAGTTTTAGATTAATTGAATATCAAATGGACACACCGGGCACTAACGACACTCCTTTATACCCTGGGAGCATATACAAGCAATCACAAAATGTAATTGGAAGAAAGTAACCATCATCCTACGCCACACTTAAAACCCGTCATCTGGAGCACTTAAAGGTGGGGGTGTGCATGTCATATATAATTCAACATCATTATGCGTGCTAAGTACAGACTTTAATTGTGGATTTCAACAAAACAAATTACTGTAAATACTAAAATAATAAAGTACCCACATGATATTTAGAACAACGATAAAGACACGAAGCTTATGTAATACAGCCTAACGAAGAGAAGTGCAGAGAACTAAGGTTTGTAATCTCAATAAATATAATTAAATGAATCTCCCACAATATACATGAGGAACAATCAATTTAGAATATCAAATGACAATACTAAAGATGACCTCTCATAAACTTTAGGCATCCAAGTATAATTATATGTGCGACAAATGCAAATGAAGCTACATTAAAAAATTATGTAAAGTCATACATGAAGAATGTAATCTTATCATATAAATCAATGCATCATAATGCTTAATACTATACTTGAAGGTCACTATTTTAACATCATGACGAAAACGTTAGGTGACACAATGATCCCAGAGATAACAAATAAAATCTCTAAATTGGAAAAAAAATACTTCCCCTGATATCAGAGAAAGTTTTTCATGGAATACAACAACTAACACGCTGAGACAGTATACACACCATATTAACACATCATCCTAGAATAACAGGTGACTCTAAAATACTGCAGTTACTTACCGTTGTACTACACACGCCCAATTAAAAATTTAAGTTTTTCAAAAACAGTGACAACAATGCCATTAAAAATTTGCACGCTAACCCTCTCCTTATATACTGTGATGGATCAGTAGGTAAGTGTGTTAAAGCTGGAGCTACCATATCATAAGCATAGCAAAAAGATAAATATCATTAAAGAAAATGACAGCACGTCTGCTTCACAAAAGGTTCAATCACCACATATAACATCCATTAGAAAACATTTAATATCTGCAATTAACACTAAAAAAACAAAAGACACTATTAAGTTCATGAGAATATCTTCACATGTAGACACTAAAGAATGTAACGGTGTAGACAAATTGTTACTCTTGCCATGAAACAAGTAAAACAAAGAATACTTGATTGTAAAACAAAAAAAGGGGAAACAAATCACCTTGATAATGTTACCGGTCTCTTTAACAGGAATAAAGAGTATCAGAGTTGAAAGAGAAAAGAACAGCTGGCTCTAGAGAGACTGAGGCTCTGGTTAAAATTAACCAGGGAATATAATAACCGACTTTTTTCACACAATTAAAATTATTGCGCGACCTAACCAATAGACAACGAAGTAGACAAACGCCAAGATTAAACTAGATTAATAGATAACATTTCACGTGTTCTGGCTTTATTAAATCCAACAAATTCACCGGACTTGTGCTTACAAGGGCAAGAAGGAGAGGTGAGGTAAGGGAAGATGGGTTAGGTTAGGGAGGCAAAGCCGAGTCGAAGGCGGAGTGAGGTCAATGATGTGCGAGATGCTATATTACAATTTATATTTTATAAGCATTAATTTAACTATGATGGATTTTCCTTCATAGCTCTGAACTGGCATTTGACAATACACAGCTACCATTCTTTGTCTTAAATAATACTGAAATTGTCGATTCAATATATTTCATGTTTTTAAAATATCTTTTAAGACTGTCAGCTACTACTTCATATCCAGAAACCTATTCAGCCAATACCCATACTTAAAATATGCAATGAAACCATACTAATGTTCCCTCGCGAAACACTACCCATAAAGTCTGTCAAATTTGACATCTGAATGAGAAATATTTGCCTTGGGAAGGTTGAAATCTTTGTATTACTTCCCTTTGACTGTTGCAATATGGGGTAAATTGTAAGAAATTTTAATTCTTAAAGGTACTTTTATGCCAACTTAAAAAGATGGTTTTCAATATTCACTTAATGACACTTGGTGAGACGTGTGGTAACATGTGGTAATGTACTACATGACACACTAACACTGGAAGATTACTCTGAAATAAACCCGTCTTCGTGAAAGATACATAGAATTTTGCAGCCCATCTTACTGTTTTGGTAGTACTTAAAGTAACGATGAGGACCATAGTTTATATACCGACGTATAACGAAATTAGAACGTAGAAATCTGAACTATTGAGTTGGACTGCACGGAAAACTATTTTTTACTTGTGTTGCTTTGACAAACTAAATTTATCCTAACCTTCCTAGGCCATACACGATATCTGAGGCCTAATATAGTACATATGTGTGCTATACTAGGCATAGGAATATTTAAGTTTGTGTTTCAGCTTCATTTGAAAAGAATTCCTTACTAGTCAGAATACTACTATCTAAAAGCTAAGAACGTACGATTTTTGACTAATGACGATCGTCACAATAGGTACTATCTAAACAGCAGGATGGGTTACATTTTGACTTATAAGTCCCCCTAAGGCCAAAAACTTGCATACTAAAAATCATAGCGGCTCGCAAAATTGACGTAATGCCGCGTCATTAAATTGTACCATAACAAGGTAAAAGAATTGCAACCTGGAGTGCTACTGCCCTCACGAGGATCCCAAGGCGTCCAAGGAGGCCTAACTGGGGACTCATAACTCATACTTTTACCATGTCGTTGTGCAGTTGACTAAGGCGCGTCTGGGAACACTCAGCGCATAGGTTCTTAACCCTCATCAAGGCCCTTTTGGATTTGTTAATTTGATATGTCACATTATTGTGATTACTCTCTGTGTATTAAAAGATAAGCATCAGAGGTGGAACATTCCTAGATGACAGAGTCAGAGTGCATGGGGGCATTGTGTGAAAATCCTGTTCCGGCGTCAGTAGGAACCTCACGAAATCCTTGTGGGTTTAGTGGAACTCCAGGTTGTACTCCTTATTACCATGTCATGGTCTAGTCGCTAGCGCGTGTTCGTGGCAACACCCACCGCACAGGTTCGAACCCTCTATACGGCTCCTACAGAGTTTCTCATTATTATTATTATTATTATTATTATTATTATTATTATTATTAGTAGTAGTAGTAGTAGTAGTACAAATATCCAACGTGGTCATGTGGCATAAAGATAATGTTGCTCTCCAAACCCGACACAAAACATGAGGTGACAAATCCAAACACGCAACACATTCAGCAACATTCTGCTACAGAACTTTGGGTTTAAACGAAGTTACAGAGGACTTGCTGGGAATTATGAGTCAGATCACAACTCGCACCACCTGCTCATACCGAGAGACAGTGTGCTGGCCGCCGTGATGGGGTTTCTGGGATAGATTGCTCCATTCTCACTGGTGTGACCAATCAGATTCGACGATGACTGTGAAGGCATTTCTGGTTGGCACTCGTGAAGAAGTGGCTCAGATAAACCATCTTCCAGGAACACTTTGCAACTTCGCTCAGGCCCGCTCACCACAATTCCATTATACTCAAACTCCTCAATGGTACTTGAGTGACTTAATTTAAATTGGGTTTCCTTATTTAGTTTCTCTTGCTGAATCATATAATAATTACATGTGTGTATATTATATATATATATATATATATATATATATATATATATATATATATATATATATATATATATATATATATATAGTAGTAATGTACGACTGTTGCAACTTACTTCTAAGTACTGATCAGCACAGTGCTCGTGTCCTGCTTGCAACACCCATATCAAGTCACACTTTGTGACGCACACTACCTTCCTAGAGTGTCAGATTCCCAACAACCCGCCCTTCACCATTACCTATATCACCATTGCGGTCTCAATGACCTAATATATATTCTTGTTTAGAACGAATCCAGAATAACAAGGCACTTGTAACAGTATTCAAGTTTGGTCTATGTGGAAAACAACTGGTAAAATATTCACACATAAACCTCTTGATAATCAGATTACAAACCTTGATTTCACAACATATGGTCTACACAAATCTGTACAAAAACCTGTACTCATAACTTAACAAAGGAAGAGAAACGAGTTCGTTACACTAAACCTATCTCCCGTTTACCCCATGTATAAGACTCCCCACACAGATGACAGCATCCAGCACACCCTTAGCGACCATACACGAGCCACACAAACGTTGGAGTTTTCTTACAGAGGTATTTTATATACACAAGCATGTCTGGTCACCTTTTAATATTTTCAAACTTTATAATGATACAAAACATAGGTTAGTGGAGCACCAACTCCACCAGGAGTAAAAAAATGACAAACTTTTGTTGACCAGTTTCAAGTACACCACTAGCTAATCTCCTGAAGTCAATGGTTGCAAGTAACCAGCGTCCAGTAGTCAATGGCTGCAACTAACAGGTGTCCAGTAGTCAATGGCTGCAACTAACAGGTGTCCAGTAGTCAATGGCTGCAACTAACAGGTGTCCAGTAGTCAATGGCTGCAACTAACAGGTGTCCAGTAGTCAATGGCTGCAACTAACAGGTGTCCAGTAGTAAATGGCTGCAACTAACAGGTGTCCAGTAGTCAATGGCTGCAACTAACAAGTGTCCAGTAGTCAATGGCTGCAACTAACAGGTGTCCAGTAGTCAATGTCTGCAACTAACAAGTGTCCAGTAGTGAATGGCTGCAACTAACAGGTGTCCAGTAGTCAATGTCTGCAACTAACAAGTGTCCAGTAGTGAATGGCTGCAACTAACAAGTGTCCAGTAGTCAATGGCTGCAACTAACAGGTGTCCAGTAGTCAATGGCTGCAACTAACAGGTGTCCAGTAGTCAATAGCTGCAATTGGGTGGTGTCGAGTGATCAACACCCATAATTGTCCAGTTGTATTGCGTGTCCACTGTAATTGTAAATGCATAAATTCTTACCAATAACATTATATTTTATTATTATTTTTTGTTACTCATATTCTTAATTTTATTCTTATTATTTGATAATGCAGCTCTCATTCGAATTCTCATTATATAATGAATTCAAGTCCAACCCCCAAAAATAAATAGTAACCACTTGGGAAAATGTGGGGAAGGGATGGAGGCTGCGGAATTGATGATGGGGATGAGAGACGGGCAAATAGATTGTAAAGAAAACCTCATAAGGAAAAGCGCAGAGGGAGATGGAGGATCGGAGGACGGAGCATGCTCCGCTTAGCTCCCACTTAGAATTCTAAAACGACTTCAGTATTCTCCTGCAGACTTCTAGATGTTACTACTACTAGGCTTAGGATCGGCCACAAGTACCTCTGGGAGTTTGTAACATGTGCTGATGTAGATTTGAGTAAGTGTAAACTCTGTTAACATAACTATTCGCATTCTTTGCGTCATTATATAATGGAATGTGAAAAAATCGCGGAATTCAGAGATAACACCTTCAATGGTGTCCACGAAATGTATAATAAGTACTTCATAATGATGTGCTTCTTGAGGTTATCTTGAGATGATTTGGGGGCTTTAGTGTCGCCGCGGCCCGGTCCTCGACCACGTCTCCACCCCCAGGAAGCAGCCCGTGACAGCTGACTAACACCCAGGTACCTATTTTACTGCTAGGTGACAGGGGCATAGGGTGAAAGAAACTCTGCCCATTGTTTCTCGCCGGCGCCCGGGATCGACCCCGGGACCACAGGATCACAAGTCCAGCGTGCTGTCCGCTCGGCCGACTGGCGTGCTGCCCGAAATCTTAGCGAAGTATCCAAAATTTGCTTACTGTAGGTAATACATGCACATGACTGTAAAGCTGCCGCCCAGTTGGGTGGGCGTGGAGCAAGACTAGTAACTGTGTGACTCACCATAGATGTAAAATGTCTTGAATCATGACTGTTGAATCACTTGTGATATAAAAAGACTATTGATATGTATACGTATTTGGGTACATGGATGTGTATATGTGTATGTAACATTAACAATTGTGTAACTAGCTTCAAAAGATTGTCACTTACTTAGCTAAACGAACTATAGGGTTCAGTTCCTGAACCGATTGTGTGTCTCTGTAACCCTTTCCACCACCGTCCACGGGATGGGTATGGGGTGCATAATAAAGAAATTTAACAATTGTCTTCTTCTGTGGTTAAGTTCTTAATAACCCACTGGATTAAATGTAGAACATATTTCTAGCCCTGTATATGTAAGACGGAAGAAAATGTGCGCATGATGGTTAGCACTGTAAAAGCACTGCGATCTTCATCTGTGGTACACTTACATCGCATCAGGCTTGAATACCCATGTGCATGGGGAATAGGTTTACAGATTCGAAAAGATGAGAGGAAATGTCAGCATTGTTGAGAAGTGTCCGACAGACCACTGGAACATTATCTAACACAGTGCACAGTTACAAATCCAATAAGATTTCAACTTAGATTCAACATAGCAGAAGTTGTTGTTAAACACATGGGGCATAATCTTACTGAAGCGAACATACGAGTCATAAATACTCATCCTGCATACTCCGCCTAAGTAAAACAGAAACAAGTAACACTTAGTGGGCCAGCCAGAGGCTTAGCCCCCCCCCCCCCCCCCCCGCAGGAATATCCCTGCCAAAAAAATCTGTGGTTGAGTGCTCAGTAACTCACTACACTATATCTTGTCTAATAGATCGCTAACCCTATCCATGCAGAAGAAAATATATATATGTGCTATTTATATTTAGAATTGTATAAATGAATAGTCACGTTTGTAGTAGAAAAAATGCTTTCGCTATTAGCGTTATTCTTCACTACTGAAACTTCACCCACTTGTACTATGAATAGTTGAGTAGGTACACAGAGAAGCGGAAGGGCGTGAAGGTATACAAAGGCGGAAGGGTTGTAGAGGTACGAGAGGATGGGAATAAAGGTAGGGAAGGAGAGAGAAACTAAAGGTAGGGAAGGAGGAGAGAACAGGTGGGAAAGGAGATAAGGGATTAAATGTGGGAAAGGAGGAAAGGAAGTGAAGGTGGAGGATGAGGGAGAGAGGAGAGTGAATGCGGAAAGGGAGGTAAGTGAAGAAACGAAATGGATGAGATGGAACATGGAAGAGTAATAAATGGAAAGAGAGAGACAAAGATAATTCCACAAAACCATACTATGGAGGCATACACTGTCGCTTTCACTGTCGACCGTCACCAGGTAATTCAAATACAAAAAAATAAGCAATAAAAAGGCAGAAAGTCGATACAAAATATTAATTAAACTTTTCCCTGCTCTACGGGGGGACCTAATTAACTTTGGCTGTAACATGTTAATTACCCGCAGCTAATTGATTAATACCCAATAATAATTTGTTTCACACCGGCAACAGGGCAACAGAAAGTTTGCTCTATTAGTAACTAACAACTGACACGTTGCCTGTAGCAGTGATAGCTTATATTGGCACACGTGGATATGGCTAAGAACATATATTTATAATAATATGCTAGATGAATCTTAGTGACTACGTTCTTTTTTTACTCGACGAGATTAGACATTAGTGAAACTTCCAATTTAATGCAAATTGGGACATGGGGTTCGACCTTGACCAGTCCATCTATTGCCTATGAACAGACCCATCACTCTGAAAACTTTTGTCTGGCTGCCCAATGTGGACAGATATTTTCTTTTATAGGTATACTAGGAGGGAAACCCGGTGGTGCCCAGTATCGTCTGTCTCTCTCTCCTCCCCATACCAACGTTCTTCTTTTTCCTTTAGGCACATTCCCTCCTCTTCCCTTCCCCTTCCCTTTGCCCATCTCCACTGCCCCCCACCACTTTCCTTCCTCTTCCCTCTCACCTTCTTCTCCCCATTCCACCTCTTCGTTCTCGTATCCCTCATTTAGGTTCCCCTCCAACCTGAAGAGATAAACATTTCCATATATATAACCGAAAATTCACACCCCAGAAGTGACTCGAACCCATACTGCCAGGAGCACTATGCAACTGGTGTACAGGACACCTTCACCACTCGACCATCACGACGGTTCATATGCCGTTTATGTATGTATGTATGTATGTATGTATGTATGTATGTATGTATGTATGTATGTATGTATGTATGTATGTATGTATGTATGTATGTATGGTGTGTTTGTTTACGAGCAAGCGCACGGCAGTGCGTATGCAAGCGTTATATTATTTAGAGAGGATGCGCTTTGTAGGTGTCAATAATATAAATTCCTGAGGTTCTGTGAAGAAAATGCTTCCTTTTCAGAAGTGCAGTGTGTGTTAACCATGTGTAAAGGATGTGTTTACTAGCCATTGTAGAGGGAGATGAGGGTGCTCACTAGTTAAAGAGGACAATGCCGTCGCAAAGTGTGAAGGCAGTGTTCGCTACATGCGGAGGTTGTATTCCCAAGCAGGTGTGGATTCAGGTATGTTCCTTCCTAAGTGTGGTAAGAGAACAAGTTCTTTGTGGTGTATAGTGTTAAAAAGTAACTCGTATGATTACACATGCAGAGAGAGCACACACGCCCTCAACCAGTCGGATGAGTCTACCTATACTTATTTCTAGGCGAGTCTTGGCACAAGAAGCCTGCCTGACCCCAAAGCTCGTTAAGACATCGCCAGGAGTGGAGCCAGGTCGTAGAGAGAAACTTGCGATGACATATACACGAGTGCTGCAGCAATGGTTAATATCTTTGAAGAAACAAATGTGTATTTTTTTGGTTTAATGAGTTAGGAAAGCAAAAACTTAAATATTTATATAGGTATAGGATTAATACATAAATGCGACACAGGGTGACAGGTCTAGTCACGTCCCTGGATGTTTAGTGATTTACATAAAAATCGATACAGACTAGGTTTACGGGTCAAGACCAAGTTAAATGAGCAAAAACACAAATTACTCATATTTTGGTGGTAACATGCTGGTAACCCTGCGAAGTTGAGCAACGCTACCCCCAAGCGTCTAGCTCCCATCCTTGGACAAACACACATTCTCTTACATACATACCATATTTTATATATATAATATATATATATATATATATATATATATATATATATATATATATATATATATATATATATATATATATATCATAATCAGCTTTAACCGGTACACATACTTTACATACTTTAGTTATGAACGATGTTGAAGACTGCAGTATGCTCTCAGTGTATACACACCCAGGAAGTTACACCACTCAGTGGATCTATCAATTCCGTGTGCGCACTCTCGCTAATCACAGCGTTACATAACGGACCTGTAAATATCACAGACCCACACATTCTAGCTAATCAGAGCTCCTCATGATACACTCCCGCACTCATTCCAGCCAATTGCATTGCTATGCAAGAATCACAGCAATCAATCCATTCTGTCAATCAGAGCGCCAAGCAGCACACCCGAACCTTTTCATGCCAATCAGACACACCCTACATGGTCACCTGGGATTGACGTCATTGCCGCCCTCGCATTCACGGTGGGAGGTGATGACATCTCTCGTGTCTAGATGATAAAACACGTACAACAAAAATCAAACTTGCAAAAAATATATTTGTAAAGTACGCACTTTTAATGGTACAGTCGCGTCCAACAACATGCTCATATTGGACATTTTCTCACTTTAGCTTTATCCAAATATCATAATGAGAAATATGGTGATACAATAATTTTTAGTTATCAAGCACCAGTCTCATCATTAACTATAGCAGCTGCAAGGAATAATTCTAACACGAATCCTCTCTTATTTGATTAGGGAATAATCTCTTGCATTCCACGGACATAACTTGAGACTATTTCCTAGTTCTCTGTCATCACGCACACTAATCCACCACTCGGCCAGTGCCAAGAACCATCTTGCTAAAAAAAAACTCTTTCCAAAAGATCCTTATAGCACCGACAGTTATTCCGACTCCATGATATCAATTACAATTTACAATTATGAGGAGAGAGCGCTCAGCCATATCATCCTATAGCACAAAGGGGAATTTGAGCGTCACAGGATAGGAGGCCAGAATAAAGGAAGGGTACTCAACCACTTGGATCACCGGGGCTCGATCACCGACCTGAATGAAGCAAGACCGTCGCTCTACCGACCAGTCCAAGAGGATGGATCCCCCAATAATTCAGTCCGTCATCCTAAGGTTTCCCAGCGTCAAGAAACTGTCGGACTAAAGTTACTTCTCCTAACCTACCAGAGGACCCAAAACAGAAAACGGGATAGTAAGTAAATTTCGCGAGCCGCTACCATTTTCAGTTACGAAATTATTTTAGTCTTAGGTAGAGTATACGTCCAAATGCGACGATCTATTAAGAACTAGGAGAGGTTGAATAATTTGTTCGCCATATGCCAGCAAGTTCACACCTCTTGATCCCACGACATTGTTCACTGGCTCCACACACCCACACTGTAGTCTCACGTGATACATAGGAATTTATGAAAAAAATAAGGTTACATTTGAATTTTCACACCAATATGTTGCAGCTTGGGTTTGTGCGTTTCTGGTCAGGTTAGCACTGTATTTTGCACGTTATGTCAAATGAAGAGGCTGCTGTATGTGTCCATTTCTCTCTCCCAGAGGACCATCATTTTTATCAATCCTAAATTAGACAATCAAGCACCGGCTGAATGAGTTACGACCAGTCACCCCATCAAATGATTTTTTGGGCGAAGGTAATTTAGGAGGCAAATTGTGTCATTTGCCAGCATAGGAGAGGTGTGTGGGGCGGTGCCCATGTAAAGTAATCTTCAAATTTATCTATAAACACCAACCAATTTACTTGACTGAATATTGGTCCAGGATCGAAACGTCGTCAGTTTTTCATTTTCATATTTGTGGGTTGGGTGTCGAGCCACGTGTTTGTGACTCGTCGTCTGCATACCTGTCTCACGTGTCAACGTGTCAGCTATGGTGTCTTCCTGCTAGACCCCTCACACTTGATTAGCGATACACCTAACCGTCAATTTTACCCCACTTTCGACAATTTGAGACGTCAACAACTCTATTTAAGTTCGTCTTACGCTGCAGTAAAAGTTTTATTCCTAACTTGAATGAAAACTTAAGTCAAATCCAAAACTCCAAACTCATAGAACCCTAATAAAAAAATATGTCGTGTAGCATCAGACGTGGTGCAACACACTGTACAATAATGATGATGGGGAGTACATCCACAATTCAAACAGATGATGGAGAAAACGAAGACTATTCAGAACTAGTTGGTGTATATTAAGGCACGCCACTGATTCCAGATGGATGTAGGCGACGCCATTGACTGCTTACGGAGATGTAAAAAATTGAAGCATTCCATCAAATAAAAACGGTCAAGAAAGGTATCAGCTCTTCTATAACAATCATAGAAGATAAGACCATTTACCGCTTCCAATATTTTCCCTACAACTGACGTTATACTAATTGGACGAGAAGTTAATGATATGATATCTTCCTCTTTTTACAAATCAAAGCTACGTTCCATTATGTAGCCTATGTAGCCTATGATAATACATTCCCAACCTTCCATAATTCTGGCACAGTTCCCACTTCTTAATGGTTTACTGACAAACTCTGACTTAGGAGCTTAGAAACGTCTGGCTTTAATTAATTTTTGTATTCGTTAATACTGTATATTCATTTAATACCAGACCTGATTTCAATGGCCCAGTGTTTTCTAACATCGGTTTGATACATTTGAACGAATCCTCTGGTTTATGACTGTTTTCCTTAAGATGGCTACTTTATAATTACTTTCTACTTTCCTTACTTACTATTTAAATTTTCTTAAAGTGTGATAAAATAGTTTTTAAGGCAATTTTCTCCGTCCTGTTTTCGCCGTCTTTTCATAATTTCGTTCCTGAGCTTTCGGCATATCTTTACATTAAAACATTGATTGTAACCATAATATACATGTACTAGTTTAGACATATTGTATAGTGTATGACCCTCTGTCATGTGTGACAGTGAATACCAGCAGTATCCTCACTTTAATAAGACATTTGAAATCCTCAGATTAGGCAAAATTTTAATTAATTTTGTCAATAAAGGTGTAATAATAATAATACCGTATTGTAATACTTACCTACCGTATAATCCAGTGGTAAGTCACATTTGAGGATAGACTTCGCTCTCTCATATTTCTGTTAATATACTAAGTTTCTGCCATATTAATAACCTTCATCTTTGACTTTAACTTCAGCAACATAAGAGATGGTACACAATGGTCAGCGGTTCATAAGTGTTATGTCTCCACCATTAATATAGCAACAAGGGCTGTTACATAAACCCTTTAGGCCCATTTACATTATATGACTGTGTGCTCGCGTGCGTCTGTGTACTCACCTGTTTTTGCCTGCAAGATTGAACATTAGCTCTTGGACCCCGCATTCCAAGTCGACGATTTTCTAATGCAATGACTACTGGCCTATTTCCCTAACATATCTACTGTTAATATTGTGAATGGCTTCTACAATCTGCTCCTTTAGTTCATTCCATTTTCCCACTACTCTTAGACAAAAAGTTCACAGCACTAATTGGGTACCTGGTTTCAAACTGATTGGCGGGTCGTGTTCCAGGAAAGAATAATGGATAAGACTTACCATGAGCTACGCGAAGGCAAACTGCTAACAGAGGTCAGAAGTCGTCCGTTTCTGTATTCACCACCGTAAAAAAACCTTTCTAACTCATCGGGGTTTCAAGCTTCGAATCATGCCCTCTAGTTCTATTGATATTCATTGTGAACATTTTATCTTTTTCCTGTTTGTCAATCCCTCAAAGTACTACTTTTTTTCACCACACACACCCCAGGAAGCAGCCCGTGACAGCTGACTAACTCCCAGGTAGCTATTTACTGCTAGTAACAGGGGCATAGGGTGAAAGAAACTGCCCATCGTTTCTCACCGGCGCCCGGGATCGAACCCGGGACCACAGGATTACGTGTGCAGCGTGCTGTCCGCTACGCCGACCGCCTCCCCCAACCGGCCATGTGTGCCAATCCGGCCAATCGCCCATGTGTGTGCGCGCGCGCGTGCACGTGCGTGTATGTGTGTACACATCATCTGCGTGCATGTGAATACTGGGCAGCTCCAAAATAGTCAAGAGACCCATTACCGATAATGGTAGAGCACAAAGGCATGACCATTATGTTTACCTAGAAAAACCAGCCTGACTCAACGTCCATATTGTATCATAAAGCTGGCTGTCAGACACCACGTGATGGCTCTGCTAAGGCGATTACCCAAACGTATTTCTTGTTATTATTTTTTTCAGAATATACTCAGATAAAATGTGTCACGTGGCGTATTACGTATATATAATTTATATATATATATTATACACAACACGATAACAAAAACACTGATTCAAGTATGCGGAAAAAACACATGTGAAGAATTAGAGAATGCTAAACGCATTTTCGACTCAATTCGCCTTAATCTGTGCAAGATAGAGAATGAAGAAGGAAACGTGGTAGGCAGACCTGGGTGACTGGCCAGGGCAGGTCACCTGACCACTAAGAATTGGGGATGAAACCTTACTTTAGGTATTCCACACCTTCGACACCCAAGACTCCACGCCGGTCTCCAGCGACAGAAACTTCATGTCAACGCGCAGCAAGGCACAGTCGAAGAACAACAACAAGATGACCTAAGCACAAGAACACCACCAGATGTAGGTTAGCTTAGCATTTTAAAAGCACCGAATCACCTTCTGTGGTTGAGTGTTCAATAAACCCTTGAACTATATGTTTAACACTTCTCTAACCCTGTCCATGGAGGACAGAAGAAAATGTATATATGCTAGTTAGCATTGTAAATGTGTGGCCACGTCTGTGGTAGAGAGAAAAAAATAAAGCTCCGCGAACTGCCCGACCTCCTGCAAGACACATCTGCGAGCAACCAAGAGAAATCCATCCTTCCCACAAGCCACTGCGTCAGCTGCAAGCCTTATTCACGGTGGTTGGACCACTGAACTGTATCTCCCTCCTCAGACTTGTAGCCTGTTCCCTGCTCAAGTATTCCGCATCCTCACCCCAGCTAACTTGCTCTAGAGTCCTTGGAACTTGGAACCTTACTTAATGGAAAAATGGGGACGAAAGAGGGGTAGGGAAGAAAGAAATAAGGATAAATTTAAAACAAATGTTCATAGTGGAAAAACACTGGAGAGTACCGTATAAGTGCCGCCGGTTGAAATAAATACATAAATAAAGAAACACAGGTTAAATAGATGCTACATTGTATTAACATGCTATATTGAAGCTTATATGGGGATTTAATTTGTATTTGCCAGGGCTTATATTAGGGCTGTTGTTACAATGATTGATCAGAGCGGACTCAATCATATTTTATTCAACGAAACCCTTACTTTTATCAATATATTTGACCCCTCTGAAGTCGATAGAATGATCAAATTAACTGGAATGTAAATACAATGCACTAGAGTGCTGGGCTGTACGAGTTGCAAATGAATGTTGTTCTAAACGTGAGAAAAGAGATTTACCAGTTTGTCCGATGCAAACAAATGCACACTCATTGCACGGGATGGAGTACACACAACCTGCTACAGATGGGGGCGCGTTCTCAATTAAAATGGATTTAACTGTATTATTATTTTTGAACACTGGGTAAATATTAAGGTTTTTCAGGGATGGGGCAAGTTTTTTCTAGTCCTTCAAAATAGGGTAAAACCAGGGAGTTTTTTTAGTTCTGGTTGAGACTTGGGAGCATGTTTGTAGAACGTCCTTTTTGCTTGTCCAAATGCGACATCCAAGAAAGATTTTGGATAATTTTAACTTCTTCCCAATTTCATATATTTTCGTTATTTCTTCATCAAAAAATTCCGGGTTGCAAACTCTCAGGGCTCTGAAAAAAAAACTTCCAGAAAATACTGCTCGCTTAACCTGATGATGATGATCAGAGTAATATTGAACATCAGATATAGAGGTGACAGCAGAGGAGGTAATGAAACAACACTGGATGAAACTAAAGCAGTTGGACCAGACAACGTATCACCGTGGATACTAAAAGAGGCAGCGCATGCCCTCAGTGTGCCTCTAGCAAAGATCTATAATGAGTCACTTACGAAGCCCAGTTGCTGGAAGAAAGCTAATGTGGTACCGATTTTCAAGAAAGGAGATAGGGAAGAGGCACTTATTAACTATACAGACCAGTATCACTGACAAACTTTCCCTGTAGAGTACCTGAATGAATAATCAGGTTAAGACTGGTTGCACACTTAGGTATGAAAATTAGGTATATAACAAACACCAACATGGGTTCAGGGAAGGGAGATCATGTCCAACAACCCTTCTGGAATTGTTGACCAGACCACACACTAGAAAGTGAAGGGACGACGACGTTTCGGTCCGTCCTGGACCATTCTCAAGTCGATGTCCTTCTGGAATTCTATGATAAAGTAACAAGAATAAAGCAGGACAGGGAGGGATGGGCAGATTGCATATTTCTGGACTGCCAAAAAGCTTTTGATACAGTACCGCACAAGAGGCTGCTATTCAAACTTGAGAGGCAGACGGGAGTAAGCGGAAAAGCCCTAGCAGGGGTAAGGAATTACTTAACAGGTAGGAGCCAAAGAATAACAGTCAGGAGCAAAAAGTCGGACTGGCAAACCGTAACGAGAGGAGTCCCTCAAGGACCGGTGCTGGGAACAGTTCTGTTTCTAATACACGTGAACGGGATGTCTATAGGAGTCGAGTCGTATATGCAATGTTCGCGGATAACGCGAAATTAATGCGACTAGTATTGATAGATGAGGACTGTAGGATATTCCAACAGCACTTGAACAAGCTGCAGAGATGATCAGAGAAATGGCTACTCGAGTTCAACACGAGCAAATGTAGTTATGGAAATGGGACTGGTGACAGAGACCCAAGGGTCAGTACACAATGAAGGGAAACTACCTACCTGTGACGATTCGAGCATGGGACCAGGGAGTGCACGTAACACCAAACCTAAGTTGTGAGGCACATATAAATCGGATAACGACAGCAGCGTACTATACGCTAGCAAAAGTTAGAACGTCATTCAGAAACGTCATTCATTCAGAAAAGTCATTCAGTATGAAGGAATTTAGAGCACTTTACACTGCCTACATGAGACCAGACTTGCAGCCCCATCATATAGCCCCCCACTTTAAGAAACACATTAGGAAAGAGGAAAAGGGTAAAAAAAATGCGACGAGGCTCATCCCAGAATTGCGAGGGATGGAATATGAAGAGCGATTGAAGTAACTGAACCTAACTACGCTAGAAAAAAAGAAGGGAGCGGGGAGATATAATAGCAACATAAAAAAAAAAAACTGTGGGGAATTGACAATGGAAATATTAAATGTTCACGTGGAATATCAACACAACAAGGGAACACGGGTGGAGGCTGGAAACTCATCTGAGTCATATAGATGGTAGAAAGTTTTCTTTTTGCGTGAGAATAGTGAAAAAATGGAATGAACTAAAGGAGCACGTTGTGGAAGCAAACTCTATTCATAGTATTAAAATTAGATATGATAGGGAAGAAAGACAGAAGTCATTGCTTCAAACAACCGGCGGCTAGAAAGGGGGGATCCAAGAGCCAATGCTCGATCTTGCAGGCACAAATAGGTAAATACACACACACACACACACACACACACACACACACACACACACACACACACACACACACACACACACACATACACACACCACAAATTAAGAGCAAAATTCTCCGCATGCCTTGTTTTAAGGGCCAACACGGTCGGTGGCATGATTTAGTAGGCGAAGAAAATAACAGATAAACGAGAGCCAATATTTACCTCCCTCTGTAGGAATTATTGATTAAGAACCAAAGTACCTAAGTCATATATACAAACAAATTATAATTCAATATTTAAACCACATCTCTTGAGGATATCTTGAGCTAATTTCGGGGCTTTTTAGTGTCCCCGTGGCCCGGTCCTCGACCAAGCCTCCACCCCCAGGAAGCAGCCCGTGACAGCTGACCAACTCCCAGGTACCTATTTACTGCTAGGTAACAGGGGCATCAGGGCGAAAGAAACGTTGCCCATTTGTTTCTGCCTCCACCGGGGATCGAACACGAAATCTCAGGACTACGAATACGAAGCGCTGTCCACTCAGCTGTCAGGCCCCTTCCGGAGTCAGTCAGTAGCATCCCCTTTCTTAGAGCATCACTGAGCCAGGCAAATGAGAGCACCAGTGCCGTTTTAACGTACGGGCAGACTGGGCAGTTACCCAAGGGCCCCGCCCCATGCTGCCATACTGTTCATGAGAGATCTTTTGGTAGAGTGAATAATTACTCGACCTCCCGCTTTAAGGTCTGGAATTCCAATCCCTTTTCAATTTATAATATAAATAATTTGTGCATAATTAACTGACGATAATCATTCACTTTAGCGGATGAGCAGGGACCACATCTGGGTAGGGGGCCCCTGTTGCCCTGGAGAGCGCTACTTCGCTACTGAACTAGTCAGCAACATCACCTTGAATCTTGTCACAACTAAGCTCTCCGCTGCCGTAAAAAAAAAAGACTCAAGAAGATCCCTCTCCGGCTTAAGTTCAACTTGTTTGTAATATTCCTGGTAAGAGCAGAAATCCCTCGCCCAAGAAAATGAAATCATTTTTCTTACTGATACTGTGCATGTTTTCTTTATAACTAAGGCTGCTACCGAAATCAAATAGAATATTAAACAATGTTTTCCATAACAAAGAAAACCCACTTTTCCATCACGTAAGAAAGAATACTTATTTCTCTTTCACCCAACAAATAAACCACTTCATCATATACAACAAAAAATGCATTATAAAGTATAAAGGTACTAGAAATTATCATCGTCCGCTTTGATAAGAAGTAACAAGGAAAAAGCATCCTGCTCCCTCGTTAGGAAAACTCTTTGTAGAGCTTGAGAGAAGCTTTGTTAATGAGCAGAATGGAAGGTAGCGGGATGTCGGTTTCAGGGGAAGGAGGGACATGAAGGGCGATAGTGGAGAAGGGGGTGTGGACGGTGGGAGATGGGGATTCGTGGAGTGTTATTAACAGGATCCAAATGCCTTTAAATACCCAAGAGCCACTTTCAAAATGCCTGGCAAAATTACATAAAACATTCCGAATATCTAGGTTAATTGACCGGAGAATCTACCGGTCAAAGTGAAGGTCACCCATATATTTTTTCTTCGTTGCTAATGCACATAATTATATTATGTTATGTTAGCTTAGGCCCTGCCAGGTCACGTTCAAGTATGTTTATTGTGGTAATGAAATATATCTAAAAAATGATATAGTAGCATAAGCATAAGTTCTACCTTCGTTTATTTAAGGCCCCCCCTCAAGGGGTTCACAAATCAATACTATACACAAATATTAATCATATTTTACATTTCACATTCCAATAGTAATCACATAGTAATCTGACCTGTGACTTCAGGTCAGGTCAGCTTCGGTTATGTTAGGTTGTTTCAATTATTAGACAGGACTATTTCCAGCAGTACACAAATCCCATACACACCTGGATCGGTGGTTCCGAGGCATGTATCAGCACCCCCAAATTTGGAGTTCACGAGGTTATCAACCTCTCTCCACCCACCAGGAGCGTAGTGGGGAAGAGGACAACACAAAAGCTCATCCTTAACATTATTCCTAAGTCCAGCGGAAAGGCAGACGGCACGCTCTCGACACCCTCACAGAGGATTATAGTCCATGTTAACACCAGCAGGGATTAACAACAGCTCAGCGCATCTGGTTTCTAAGGTCAAGCCATCTCGAATTTTTCAAGAACTCGTGCAGGCGAGGTTTGGGAAGGTCACACGACTCTGGTCGAGAAAGGCTACAGAGCTAAGTTAAGGAATAGCTCAGTTTAGAAAAAGGCTATACAGCTGAGGCAGCAGCAACAAGTCAGGAATAGCCATGTAGGTGAGAGCAGCACCAGAGGAGGCCAGGAAAGATTACACAGTTGCGTGAGCAGCGTAACGTGACCTAAACACGATGTAAGTGGAAAAGATAAATGTAGTATATTGTTCGAGGTCCTTGGACATCCAAGGTGGGTGTCAGAGTCTTACGTGCCCACTAGGTTGTTGTATTGTATTGCATTCAATAATATATTGTAAGATAGGAACGCCTATCAGTAATTTTGTCATTTAGCAATTAAAATATTTAGAAATCAATTGGAAACTTTCAAGCTAATAAAGTTATCGATCATGTCCGTGTATTTTCTTATTTCTATTACAAATATAAAATGCTCTTAATTTTGTGACTTTAAACTTCCAAGTTAAATCCTCTGCCCCCTTTCTCGGAAACTTCAATCATCTTGGACGACATCGGTCGCGGACAATGGTCAAGACCACGCAAGGTACTAATGAAAAATAAATGTTTTTTTTCCTTACATCACATGAAAAGTTATGCGTTTCTAAGACTCTTGGTGTAAATAAACGCTCGTAGAAAAGCATATTCTCAATTTAAAAATAGCGTTCATAAATTTCATCGCACCACTCTGAGAATGGATTTCAGCGGTCGAGATATACAGGTGGAAGCCGAGGTAGAACAATCACAGACAAGTAAAGAGAACTTTAGGACGTCGAACTTGACACAATTCCCTCGGGATATATTTACATCCTTCAATAAAAATTGAGATTATTCTCTAAACTTTAATATAAACAAAATACTGTCACCCATGGAGGACAGCGCGTGTTGCGGCTGAAATAAAATCATTAAATAATATTATTTAACCCTTTACCATCAACTTTTGCCTAGTGCACGAATGCGCTTTGCATCTGCCTCGGGTATACATTGCTCTCCATCTGCCCCGGGTATACATTGCTCTCCATCTGCCCCGGGTATACATTGCTCTCCATCTGCCTCGGGTATACATCGCTCTCCATCTGCCTCGGGTATACATCGCTCTCCATCTGTCTTAGACAAGATTCCTTTTGAAGAGATCAAACTTCTTATTTGCTCCTCCTTGCAAGTTCTCTCTTTTTTTCTTTATTACTTTTTTCACTTTTTTCTTTAATTTCTCCCTTCCTAAAATTATCTCACCGATTTTCCTTACTATACCCAGAAAGAGAGATAACACACAGGACAAAATAACACTCATGGACATTGATAACACTCACAGACATTGCATGTAGACATTGCAAAGCAATGTAGACACACAGTCTACATGTCTTATGTAGACATTGCAAAGCAATAAATGTCTACTCATTTGTGTAGATATTTGATAATGTTCACAAAACAATGGATATGACAATAAATGCCATACTCATTTAAATTGTGGTGTACTTATGTACACAACACAACACTAAAGACCAATACCCAATACCTACGAGCAATAGCACTAAGAGAGCAATGTGGAGCCCTCTCGCATATACAAGAGACTTAAAACATACGCAGAGCGCACAGCAATATGGGTAATCAGTGCAACACATAGGCCATAAGCTTAACAATACACACATCCTGAATGTCTATACAGTATACCTAGGTCATAAAAGTATTTGTGTGTACGTCTGATACCATACTACTTGTGTAAAGGAGGAAATGTATATGTTTATCTTTCAGAATGTTTGGTAATATGTTTATTGTTTGTGATGTGTGTATATGTAGGTATTAACACGATGTACTGAACGGGGTGAGAATAGCTTGAGCTACCTCATCCTTTTGTGTGTATTTTACCTCAATAAACTTATTTCAATTTCAATTCACATCCTGCAAGTTATAGTGTACAGCAGTGAACAACTGCAACACATTGAACAACACACAGAGCCCATTACAATTGGCAATATATCATAAACCTACATCAGCATCATGAACTGACAGATCATGACAAGAGCGCTAAGATGGCAATATCATAAGAACATAAGAACATAAGAACAAAGGTAACTGCAGAAGGCCTATTGGCCCATACGAGGCAGCTCCTATTCTATAACCACCCAATCCCACTCATATACTTGTCCAACCCGCGCTTGAAACAATCGAGGGACCCCACCTCCACCACGTTACGCGGCAATTGGTTCCACAAATCTACAACCCTGTTACTGAACCAGTATTTACCCAAGTCTTTCCTAAATCTAAACTTATCCAATTTATACCCATTGTTTCGTGTTCTGTCCTGTGTTGATACTTTTAATACCCTATTAATATCCCCCTTGTTATGTCCATTCACCCACTTGTAAACCTCTATCATGTCGCCCCTAACTCTTCGCCTTTCCAGTGAATGCAACTTAAGCTTTGTTAATCTTTCTTCATATGAAAGATTTCTAATTTGGGGAATTAACTTAGTCATCCTACGCTGGACACGTTCAAGTGAATTTATATCCATTCTATAATATGGCGACCAAAACTGAACTGCATAATCTAAATGGGGCCTAACTAGAGCAAGATATAGCTTGAGAACCACACCAGGTGTCTTGTTACTAACGCTGCGATTAATAAATCCAAGTGTCCGATTTGCCTTATTACGAACATTTATGCATTGATCCTTTTGTTTTAAATTCTTACTAATCATAACTCCCAGATCCCTTTCGCAATCCGACTTCGCAATCACAACACCATCTAGCTCGTATCTTGTAACTCTATCATCATTACCTAACCTCAGAACTTTACATTTATCAGCATTAAACTGCATCTGCCAATCCTTTGACCATTTCAAAACCCTATCTAGATCAACTTGAAGTGATAGTGAGTCCTCCTCCGAATTAATTTCCCTACCGATTTTCGTATCATCGGCAAATTTGCAAATGTTGCTACTCAAACCTGAATCTAAATCATTTATATATATTATAAACAACAGAGGTCCCAGGACAGAGCCTTGAGGCACTCCACTTACAACATTTTCCCACTCTGACTTGATTCCATTTATACTAACTCTCTGTTTCCTTTGGTATAGCCATGCCCTAATCCAGCTTAATATAGCACCCCCAATACCATGAGACTCTATTTTTTTAATCAGTCTTTCATGTGGCACTGTATCAAAAGCTTTGCTAAAGTCAAGGTATACAACATCGCAATCCTTACCACTATCAACTGCCTCAACAATGCTAGAATAAAAAGATAACAAATTTGTTAAACATGAACGGCCATTTATAAAACCATGTTGCGACTCAATTATTAATTTATGTTTTTCAAGATGAAGACGAATTTTATTTGCTATTATAGATTCGAGTAACTTTCCCACAATAGACGTTAGGCTAATTGGTCGATAGTTAGACGCAAGTTATCTATCTCCTTTCTTAAAAACTGGTATCACATTAGCAACTTTCCAAAACTCTGGCACTCTGCCTGACTCTATTGATTTATTAAATATGGTTGACAGTGGGTCACAAAGCTCCTCTTTGCATTCTTTAAGCACCCTAGCAAACACTTCATCCGGCCCTGGGGATTTGTTTGGTTTGAGTTTTACTATTTGTTTAAGAACATCCTCCCTGGTAACTGCTAAACTCGTCAACCTGTCCTCGTCCCCACCCACATAGACTTGTTCGGCTGAAGGCATATTGTTAAGTTCCTCTTTAGTAAATACAGATACAAAATATTTATTAAAAATACTACTCATCTCTTCATCACTATCTGTTATTTGACCTGTCTCAGTTTTTAATGGACCTATCCTTTCCCTAGTCTTAGTACGATATAACTGAAAAAACCCTTTAGGATTTGTCTTTGCTTGCCCTGCTATGCGAACTTCATAGTTTCTTTTTGCTTTCCTTATCTCTTTTTTAACATTTCTAACCAGTTGTACGAATTCCTGTTCTAAAGTGACCTCCCCATTTTTAATCCTTTTGTACCAAGCTCTCTTTTTACCTATAAGGTTCTTCAAATTCTTTGTTATCCACTTTGGGTCATTAGTATACGATCTATTCAATTTGTATGGTATACTACGTTCCTGTGCTTTGTTTAGAATATTCTTAAATAAGTTATATATTGAATCCACATCGAAATCCCCATTTAAGTCACCTATCGCTGGGTTCATGTCTCGCTCCAAGACCGGCCCACACCCCATACCCAAGCCTTTCCAATCAATTTGACCCAAAAAATTTCTTAGGCTATTAAAATCAGCTTTTCGAAAATCTGGCACTTTAACAGAATTTTCTCCTACTGGTCTATTCCATTCTATGCTAAATCTGATTTCTTTGTGATCACTGCTCCCTAGCTCACTCCCTATTTCGATGTCATTAATTTGCGTTTCCCTGTTAGTTAACACTAAATCTAAAATATTATTTTCCCGTGTTGGTTCCTTAATGTGTTGCGTAAGAAAGCAATCGTCAATTAATTCTAGAAAATCTTCTGCTTCACTATTCCCTGTTTTGTTCAACCAGTTTATTCCGCTAAAATTAAAGTCACCCATGACATAAATACTGTTAGATCTAGATGCTCTAGATATTTCATCCCATAGATGCTTTGCTTCCATTCTGTCTAAATTTGGTGGCCTATATATTACTCCTATTATAATATTATTAGCTTTTTCGTTTAATTCAATCCAAATAGTTTCTGTGTGTGGCTCTGTTTTGATTCCCTCTTTGAGACTACATTTCAAATTGTCCCTAACATATATGGCTACTCCACCTCCTCGTCTAATATATCTATCTGTGTGAAATAGTTTAAATCCATATATTTGATATTCAGCTAATAGTTCTCTATTTTCTACATTCATCCACGTTTCGGTAAGTGCAATAATATCTATTTTTTCTGTGCAGACAAGAGCATTTAATTCGTTAATTTTATTTCTTAGACTTCTACTGTTAGTGTAATATACCCTAAGTGAATTGTTATTTTGCGGACCTTCTCTTTCCCTGATCGTTTTGCCAATTCCTTTCTCCCACAAACACATACTTTTATTACCTCCTTCCTCCAAATCAATTCCCATACCTCTATCTACTAACAGTTTAAACCCAAACAAACACCTCTAACCACTTCTTCTAGCGAGTTCGCAACAGCAACAACCCCAGCTCTCGATAGATGCACCCCATCACGAGCATACATTTCATTTCTTCCATAGAAGTGTTCCCAGTTGTCTATGAAAGATATTGCATTTGATTTGCAATATCTTTCCAGCCGGCAATTGACACCAAGTGCCCTCGTTATCCATTCATTTCCCACTCCCTTTCTTGGAAGAATGCCACATATGATCGGGATTCCTCCCTTGCTCCTAACTAACTCTATGGCTGTTTTATACCTCTGAATCAGTTCCTCACTCCTGATTCGACCAACATCATTTCCTCCCACGCTAATGCAAATAATGGGATTGTTCCCATTACCAGCCATAATATCATTCATGTTGTTTATAATATCACCAATGCCAGCTCCGGGATAGCAAACCCTTAACCTGTTCCCCCTATCTCTAGCACAAAACGTTCTATCCAAATACCTTATCTGGGAATCTCCCACAACTAATGTTTGCTTAGGTACTTCCTTTACTTTCTGAGGGGCCTGCGCTTCCTTTCTCTTCGTTGCTTTCCCTTTTGCGCGATCCACAGTCTCTCCACAGCACTCGTCCTCCAAAACGTCAAATGAATTTGAAGTTGCTATGGCGTTTGAAGGCGGCTTTATCAAAGTCTTCTTAAGGCCCCTGTCTTTCGCAACTCTCCAAGACGAGGTCCCTTTACTGCTGGTCTCCTCCTTCGTTACTTCTCGTTGTTTTTTAAGCTGACGCACCTCCTCCCGCAGAGAGTCCAACTCTGTCCTCAGGGCTCCCACTAGAGTCACCAGGTCCTTCACTACAACTTCCATATTGCTATGATAATATAACAACACTCAAAAAAAAAAAATATCACACACACAACATTATTTTTAAGAGGACGGGTTGCACATACCGTCGCTTCCCCCGGGGCGGGCAGGGATGTAACACTGCATATTAATGTACTCATCATATCAAGGGTTTCGTAAAGTTTATTCTTTGGATTAATACTGTTCGAGTGAATTTTTTCTTCCTGGAATTATTAATAAATTAAAATGTTTTTTTTTTTGTTTAAATCATGCCTTCAAGTTGTAAATCGTGTTTAAAACATGTTATTTATTAAGGTTATTAGACTCAATAACTGTTGGATATAATAAACTAGTATTCCATTTTAATATCATTCTGCGCAAATTTCTTGACTTTGAAATACGACTAAAATATATTTTTGGACGCTAATATTCAGAAGATTCAATGAGGGACGAGTGAGATGGGGAGAGTGACGAGTGAGATGGGGAGAGTGACGAGTGAGATGGGGAGAGTGACGAGTGAGATGGGGAGAGTGACGAGTGAGATGGGGAGAGTGACGAGTGAGATGGTGAGAGTGACGAGTGAGATGGGGAGAGTGACGAGTGAGATGAGGAGAGTGACGAGTGAGATGGTGAGAGTGACGAGTGAGATGGGAAGAGTGACGAGTGAGATGGTGAGAGTGACGAGTGAGATGGGGAGAGTGACGAGTGAGATGAGGAGAGTGACGAGTGAGATGGTGAGAGTGACGAGTGAGATGGTGAGTGACGAGTGAGATGGTGAGTGACGAGTGAGATGGGGAGAGTGACGAGTGAGATGGGGAGAGTGACGAGTGAGATGGGGAGAGTGACGAGTGAGATGGGGAGAGTGACGAGTGAGATGGGGAGAGTGACGAGTGAGATGGGGAGAGTGACGAGTGAGATGGTGAGTGACGAGTGAGATGGTGAGAGTGACGAGTGAGATGGTGAGAGTAACGAGTGAGATGGTGAGAGTGACGAGTGAGATGGGGAGAGTGACGAATGAGATGGTGAGTGACGATTGAGATGGTGAGAGTAACGAGTGAGATGGTGAGAGTAACGAGTGAGATGGTGAGAGTAACGAGTGAGATGGGGAGAGTGACGAGTGAAATGGTGAGAGTAACGAGTGAGATGGTGAGAGTGACGAGTGAGATGGGGAGTGAAGAGTGAGATGGGGAGAGTGAAGAGTGAGATGGGGAGAGTGAAGAGTGAGATGGGGAGAGTGACGAGTGAGATGGGGAGAGTGAGGGGCAAAGTGTGGAGTTTGAAAACTGAGGAGAGTGAGTATTAGGGTGCGCGAAGTGTGAGAAGTGTGAGGAGTAGGGTGCGGTGAGTGTGAGGAATAAGACATAGGAGTGTGAGGAGTGGAGTGAGAGGCACATCACCATGGGTATGTGCATAATAGTGTATATGCACAAATACTCATATCTGTTTTGTCCCGTACGTGCAACGAACTGATAACCCACACGAATTCTGCTTCTGTAATAAATTGTGATTGGCAGAAACTCCAATACAAAAAGAAACACAATGCTCCCCCAGACTGCATAAGCTGATGGCCTTCGACGCGCAATGTCCATAAAAGCCCGCGTCCTCGTACCCCAACATATACAGCTTTCAACCCTGTCAACATTTAACCTATGAAAAGTGCTGTGCAATCAGAATGCACCACCTTGTTCTTCATGCAAAGGATTACAATTTCATAATACAAAACAACTTTTTTATTTCAGGTACAAATCATCAAATCATAATGGTGATAACAGTTTTAAAATTAGCTAAATGGACTCAAACAAGAGTAGTCCCGGCATTAAATGCATCAGGTTACCAAAATACAAGAGGTAGTAACTACTCTTTTCTATTGGTTATTGACGCCATCACACAAAACTTTCCGTACTTCACTATACACAATAAATGTAATATGTTAAGAGGGGAGAGAGAGAAATAATATTATGTGATTCAAAGTCTGCTAGGAGTAGAGGAACTATTATATTGCTGAGAGGGATGCAGATGATACACTGTCACTGCCCTCGACAGTGCCGCTACTTCCTTTCATACGGGCTCAAGACTGCGTCGAGGATATCCTTTTCGCTCTTCCCTACACTCCTCTACCCTCGTACTGAAGTCTGCACTTAACCCCGCCTGCACCAGTAAAAACACAAGAGACCTCAGCAACCCGTGAATACTTACAAGACTAGCACTGTCCCCAGAGGGTGGGAAGTAGAACGTGACGTGTCAAAGTGATTGATGCGACCCGGCCACCTGGTCACCTTACGGGCTACTCATGGCCGTGTCACCTTTTGGGTGGCTTAATCTACATCAATCAATCAATCACCCGGTCACCCTGTTACTTTAGCAATAATCGGTGTAATCACCTACACGTCCAGTGCCAAAGGAAAAGACTTCTCCAATGCTTCATGCTTCAAAGTAATGACTATAAGACTGGCAGATGCCATTTAATGCTGACAAATGTAATGTTGTGAGGCTAGGTAATGACAAAGTTAAAAGATACGAGCTAGATGGTGTTGAGATTGCGAAGTCTGATTGTGAAAGGGATCTAAGAGTTATGATTATTTAAAATTTAAAACGAAAAAATCAATGCAAAAAAGTTCGTAATAAGGTAAATAGGACACTGGGATTTATCTATCGAAGCGTTAGTAATAAGATACCTGATGTTGTTCTTCAGTTATATCTTGCTCTTCCATTCACCTGCGCTGAATGGGATTCGAACCATGGACCCCACGCGTGTGAGGCTGACTGTGATTGCTCTATCGACTGGGCTATGAGCAATCTTAAAATGAAAGTTCCCAGAAGCAGCATCCTACTCCCTGACTACTGAAGCCCAGAGGAATTACTGACCCACGTCTATGTCATATAAATTATATATACACTTCCGTGGAAATAAACATTCCATTCAGCTGGGCTGTATGGGTCTCGAACCGTGGACCCCGCGCGTGTGAGGCTGACGCTCTATCGACTGGGTTATCTTGAGATGATTTCGGGGGTTAGCGTCCCCGCGGCCCGGTCCTCGACCAGGCCTCCTTTTTGTTACACATCCCCAGGAAGCAGCCCGTAGCAGCTGTCTATCTCCCAGGTACCTATTTACTGCTAGGTGAACAGGTTCATCAGGGTGAAAGAAACTTTGCCCATTTGTTTCCGTCTCCACCGGGGATCGAACCGGAACCTCAGGACTACGAATCCGAAGAGCTGTCCACTCAGCTGTCAGGCCCCTATGAGGCTATATCTTGAGATCTTGAGGTTATCTTGAGATGATTTCGAGGCTTTTTTTTTTTAGTGTCCCCGCGGCCCGGTCCTCGACCAGGCCTCCACCCCGAGGAAGCAGCCCGTGACAGCTGACTAACACCCAGGTACCTATTTTACTGCTAGGTAACAGGGGCTTGGGTGAAAGAAACTCTGCCCAATGTTTCTCGCCGGCGCCTGGGATCGAACCCAGGACCACAGGATCACAAGTACAGCGTGTTGTCCACTCGGCCGATCGACTCCCCATAGATAGAGGTCTCTATGGGCTATGAGCTATGAGGAGTCTTATTTCCACGGAATTGTGGAAGACAATTTATATGACGTTGGGGTGGGTCAGTATTCCTCTGATATAGTGGTAAAGAATGAAAGAGGAAGGTTTTTGAATTTGTCATAAAAGACAATAAACAATAGTTACACAAATTTATTTTCCAACCATGTTAATTAAATTGCTCGTGATTTGGTCAGAAAAATTATCCTTTGATGACAAAAGATAAAAAAAAATAAGTGAATAATCGAATAATAAAAAATATATGTTTTCCACAATCATTGAATGCTTAATAGTAAATTATTTAGTGAGAAAAGGAAGCTGTAAATGCTAAAGGCAAGACACAAGGCGCTGAATTCAAATAATCAAAAAATACTGTCCAAATTGATTAAGTAAATACTAATCTAACATTTCTACATTTATTCTTTCATAGCAAATAACTATACTGTCTTAAAACAAGATTATCAACAATTATTTAATATTGTATAATTGTGTATTTAAATTCAACAATTCCAGTAAGGTAATGGAAACTTGCCTATCACCTAAATTAGTCTCTGAAAAGCTTTATTGACTAAATTTCGTACAAAGTTTCCGCTTTGTGTTTCAAATATACCAAAGCTTCATCGGCAGTGTATCTCATTTAAATGACGTTTCTCACTTCTCCTTGACAACACATGCTGGAGAACTACGGCGGATATATTATACTGCCGATGATAAACGCAGAGCCAATGGGATGAAAGTTCCTGTAAATATTCCAAGCGTCTAAGGTCTCAAGAGTATTAATTAAATCCCATGCAAATATGCGCACGCAACTTCATCAATCCACAAATCTCATTCTTCCACATTTCAACCTCAGTTATTTTCCCTTTCTCTTCCAATCAAATTTTCCTGCTCATAGCTCTCTACCCACTCCCATGGATCCCCACAGTATAGGCGCCACCATTCTGGACCATCAGCACCCTACCACCAAGAACCCAAGGGTGAACGAAGAGAAGAACGGACCTCTAGATGCCTCAAAATATGGTACAATCATACAGACTAAATCTCCAACATGAGAACTGGAATGAAGGAAAGGATTAGTGAGGTAGACTCTGATATACTATTAGTAATAGAAACAAAAATTACAGATGCAATTTCTGATGAAGCGAACACCAAATCATATAAGAAAACAGAGAAATGGAAGGGAAGAGGTTCTCCTAAGCGAAATAGAATGGACTTTTATGGAAAAAATACTGTAGAAGCTAATGAATTTGAAGATTTCATAATAAGAATATTAACAACAGAAAAATTATAGCAATAAGACAAATCAGTAGGAGCCATAAGGAGTATTCAAACCTATGCACTGGGGTAACGCTCTAGACCAACATGGTCAAAATCATTGCAATCTGGGATTCAACTGAATCCTCTAGGTACCTAAGGCTTCCACTGAAGTCTAATCAGGGTTTCACACAATAACCCCAGACTACTCTGTCTTGTAGTCTAGAGATTCTACTTCCTACGCTACTCTTCAAATGCACAAAGAAATCACATTAAAATTTCACATTGATACATCACGTTAATGTGATTTCTTTGTACATGATAGCATCTATAACCCATCAACTAATAACAGAAGGTCTAGGCAGGGAATAATGATATGATTGAAATTGAAATTGAAATAAGTTTATTGATGTAAAATACACACAAAGGGATGAGGTAGCTCAAGCTATTCTCACCCCGTTCTGTACATCGTGTTAATACATACATAGACACACATCACAAACAATAAACATATTACCAAACATTCTGAGAGATAAACATCTACATTTCCTCCTTTACACAAGTAGTATGGTAAATATGATTGAAGGGTTTGTCATTATTCAGAAAGCATCAGAAATGGCTCAAAAGATAAAGACAAGATCCTTATCATTAGTGATTTCAACCAATAGAAGATCGAGTGGGAATCGATTCCTCCACAAGGTCTCTTGAGTCATGAGGAATAGAGGTTACGTAAACTGCGTATATGACTATCTTGACAATATGTAAAGTAATGTGATCTGCGGCAGTGGGCCTACCTGATCGACTAGTTTGTCTTCACCCAGAATATGGCCGACATCGAGAGCATCAGGTATGAGATACTTCTAGGAGTATCTTTCTATAAGTATAAGGATACTTTCACGTAATGTTGAAAATAAGAGATAAAATAATTAAGGAGAAAAAGGAATACCAAGCCAGCCCAAACGTTGGACAAGTTTTCAAATGCATGTGACGCTATCGTGTATTTACTCACCTATTTGTGTTTGCAGGATCGAGCTTTGACTCTTGGATCCCGCCTTTCGAGCCATTGCTGGTTTTACAGCAATGACTCCGGTCCTATTTCCCTTTCACACCTAGTTTTAAAATTGTGAATAGAATTTGCTTCCACAACCTGCTCCTTAAGTGCATTCCATTTTTCCACTACTCTCACGCTAAAAGAAAACTTCCTAACATCTCTGTGACTCATCTGAGTTTCCACCCATATCCCCTCGTTCTGTTATTATTCCGTGTGAACATTTCGTCTATGTCCACTCTGTCAATCCCCCTGAGTACATTATACTGAGTATCATATCCCCCCTCTCCCTTCATTTTTCTAGTGTCGTCGCTCTAGAGGAAGAAAGATATTTGTGGCTTATAGAGACGAATTTGTGAGGAGCTTCGTGAGTGATGCTTGAGGAAGCTGTGGGAGGGCGATGGTTGTTGTTGTTGTTGTTTCAGATTTAGCTACTCAGAACGAAATGTCCATGTAGCACGGGCGATGGGTGACGTATCTGTTAACGAATAGTGGCAACGAGTAGGGAGGGGCGACCTGGAGCTAGTTGGGTGGTTGTACCCTGAGGAACCACGGTGGTGAATCCTACAAGAGGAGTGTGAGGGCAGGTGTTCCTGATTGGCACCTGTCCCGTGACCTTTCACGCAAGTCAAGATTGAGAGGAGCTGATTAGTCTACATCGAGATTTTCTGTGTGGACTCGTCCAGGTAGGGAAGTACTCCTACAGTAGAGGCCGGCGCGCAAAAAATGGAATTGTGAGGAGAATTTCGTTTAATGAACGTTATTTCCATTTCGACTGGAGGAAATAGTTTATCATTTTGGGGTAATTGAATTACAGGTTCATGAATGATGAACGTGGTGCGTCCAGAGTTGGTGCAGCAGTGGTATAGTTAGGGTGTGTACTCATGACAACAGGACAGTTCTGAGCTGAATCCCCAATAGTATGATGTTGAGCCTCTTCTTCATATTGCCGGGTGACTCTCCAGTGTGTGTGCTCCGCTGGTGTTAGTAGTACAGGCGGTGAAGAAGGATATTATTGTTTTTATTTTATTTTATCGGAGGCTCCCTGACGAGGTGAAAGCCCAGGGAAAAATTGTGTGACACCTGAGAGAGAGTGTTCAGGGGGCCCTGATACGTGATGACAGTTTCCGCCTCCTTTTCCCTCACTATCAACACATTTTTCCCTCCTCTCTCGGCCAATTTCCTCATCATACTCCTTCCTTGTCATCCCATCTTACACTCCTATCAACCCACTTTCCCATTAATCTCAACCCACTTTCTTCCCAAACATGTGTAATTTTGCTCCCCGTCAAACCATTTCCCGCTACCAGTCAATCCACTTTCCTTTCCCTCGTCCGCCACCTCTAACGCCAGGGTCCATTTGAACACACACCCTTCCAGTTAACAGCGTATAACGGTGGAAGATAATGCAGATGTATTAATTTATTGAAATAAGCATACAAAAGACAATTATCATAATACATATGAACGTGCCACATATCTAATCATCTACCCATTAAATCCTTCAAGTATCCAGTTCAACCACCCATTTATGAAGTACACCTGTCCATGCTTCAGCCCGTTCTCACGATTTGCCACTACATAAAAAATCTAACCTTTTAGCCTAACCATAAACGTGTGAACCCACTCAACTCACCTAACCTACTGAGTACAATGCATAGAAAACGTGAATATTTGTGAGCCGTTACTTTCTTAACAGGTTCCATTCGTAATGTTGGTTACGCTAACGTAAGAAACGCGACCTATTAGACGATAACGGGTTGCATGATTTGCTGTTGTAGTACTGCGCTATCAGTATGATAAACACACAAGTAGAGACATTAGAAAGAATTTTCTCAGTGTCAGAATAGTTAATAAATGGAAGGCAATAGGAAGTGATGTGGTGGAGGCTGACCCCATACACGGTTTCAGATGTAGATATGATAGAGCTCGAGAAAGTCAGGAATCTGTACGCCAGTAGATTGGCGGTTGAGAGGCGGGACCAAAGAGCCGAAGCTCAACCACCGCAAGCACAACTAGGTAACTAGGTGAGTACAAGTTTGCTGCAAGTTTCCTTTCCTGCTTCCGAGTAGTGTGTCGCTATAAATGTCTCTGTTAATTTTTGCCTCTCCATTTATTTCTCTTTTTATTCTTCATGTGCATCTCTCACGCCTTGTTTCTTGTTGCCGCTTTTGTCCACATCCTTTGTCGTTCTCTTCCTTCCTTTCTTAGTGTCCTCCCTTGCGATTGGCTTTTATCACTGCAGGCTTTTTTCATGATTATTTGTCCCCTCAAGCATTCCTCCTCAGGTTTCCGCACCTGCTTTTCCTTTCTATTTATCGTTACATTCCTTCATTTCCCTCTTATTCCATCATCTCAGTTTGTGTTTCTCCTTCCAATTCTGCTTTGTTACTTTTATAGCGCCAAGCTTTAAATCCGACTCTTGTTGGTCATCCCCCATCCGTCACTCTCATCCATTTCAACTCTCAATCTTTTTCATCTTGAGTCCTCACCAGCCTAAGATCTTCTTCAGACCACGAGACTAACCAACTAAGTCCCTCAACATTGGCTTCACACCCTCTCCAATTCCGTAATCCTATCAGATTAAAGTCAGGCTCTCTAGCACAACGGCTCGCCGAGTTGCTAGGTGTTCGTGGTGCTCACACTCATTGGTACGCCCACTCAACCCAAGTGAACCCCCCCCCCCACCCCACACACACCCAAATGTAAGTTCTGGCCCCTGGTACACTCTCACCCACCCACTGATACACCCACTGTTCACTGATATGCCCACTGTTCACTGATACGCACACTGTTCACTGATATGCCCACTGTTCACTGATATGTTCACTGTTCACTGATACACTCACAGTTCACTGATTCGCCCACTTTTTAATGATACGTCCACAGATACTTTCACGGCTATTATTTTCTATCCTCCGTTCTAATATCGTCGATTTCTTATTTCTTTCCCTGGGTAACTCTCAATTCTTCCACGTCGCCCCCATAATCTACTTTTTCTCTATCCTTCTCATTTCTAATTTTCCTTCTCATTCCAACTCCTTTTGTATTTTTATCCATTTCAGAATCTGTAACTGTTCTTTCTGTGTTTGACCCACTTCCTTCCATTATCTCCTCCCATGTCGTACCCTACTCCACTATTGGTTGGGGAGCGAATGCCACAAGGAAGATATCTCCTCCCCTGTGACACCAACAATCCTCCAATGTCTCCCCCACTTGCCGCCCACCTCAATCTCCTGCACCATCGACACTTTGAGAAATCGGTTGTCATTCAGATGAGTCCGTAGAGCAGTCAGGTGAGCCCCCCCCCCTCCCTCACACACACACACACACACACACACACACACACACACACACACACACACACACACACACACACACACACACACACACACACACACACACACACACACACACACACACATAAACACAAATAGGTGAATACACACACACAGCGGTGCCTCGCGTCTGAGTGGATAGCGCTCGGGGGGGTCGTAGTCCAAATGGCCCGGGTTTGATTCCCGGCGACGGGGGAAACAAATGGGCAGAGTTTCCTTCACCCTGATGTACCTGTTCACCTAGCAGTAAATAGTTAGACAGCTACTACGGGCTGCTAGAGGAAAAACAGATTGGTTAGAAAGTCGGGATCCAAGATCTAATAGGTCGATTCTGCAGACACAAATAGTAACTACACTTTTTTACTATTAATACATTAGGTACATCTGCATTAGTGCAGCTACCCTAGACTATATGAAGTGGAGTACAGTGTGTCAAAAAAGCTAACTACGTGATGCTAAAAAGTAGTAACTACACACACGGTTTGTCCTGGTAACTCTAGGGTATTTATTCGTCTTCCTCCGGTTTATTATTTAAAGGCATTTTAGACCTCTCCAAGATCCCCGACATGCAGTATTTACCCGTTGTCATATATGAGACCAATTTAGAAAAGGAAGTAAATCCTTTATGTTCTTAAATGACCCAAAACCGATGAAATAATTAAGACCAGTCGAAGACTGCAGAAATACAGTAGTGTGACAAACTACTGTAGTTTGGAATTTGAACTCCTTACTCTGGAATTTAGAATTTGAATTTGACTAAATTCTAGCACCAGAATGTGACTTAATTTTCTAGCCCATCCTCTTGTTTCGATAGTACTTATAGACAGGATGAGCATCATCCTAAATATATATTGACGTAAAATGCAATTAAAAAAAAGAAATCGGTACTACTGAATTTGGCCAAACCGGAAAATTTTGTGTACTGATGTTGCAAAGAAAACCTAACCTGACCTAACCTTTCTTGGCCTAATAAACGCTATCTGAGGGCTAATATAGTACACACATATGTACTATATATACTACGCCTAAGAATATTTGTTTTTTTGCTTTATTTTGTTCGGGGTCTATAAAGTGAATAGCAACAAATTCTACTATCTAATTGTTTATTACGTCTATATATGTCTGATGTGTAGTTGAAATTTTCACTTCCTTCACTTATGGATTCAATAGTATATCAACAAAATTGTAATCATATAAGACTAAGAACGATAGGGAGGAGCCCGTTAGGACAGTAGACGATGTAGAAAATTTATCCCACCCAAATAAAAGAGACATATGTAATGCCTATGCATGTAATGCATAGACATTATATAATATTTAACAGTGAAGGCACATTTGATTAATACTTGAAGCTGTCAAACATCAGAGTAGCATTGAGAATCACAATCAATGTACTGGCGTGTAGCCTCTGCATTTAATTAACTGAATTTATCTGGTGCTGTAACAAAACGAAGTGATTGGAGCCGCAAACACAAATATTTATCTAAATTTGTGAATCAAACTCATACCTCTATTGTCTTGGTTTTCACTAGATTGCTGGCTTGCGCCGCCAAACTGGGAACTCTTATCTTTCCCATACTCCGACCTTCCCACTCTCCTTCAACTCTGAGATGAAGGAGAGTGAAGTAAAGCATTGATGTCACAAGCACAACAGTGGGGTTCCTAGCATTTTTAGCAGTTGAGTCTGCATGTCTTTTACTTTGGTTGCTGCTAATGTAATTTCGAAAGGCCTCGCAATCTTTGAGCTATTTCTTTGCTCGAGCCGTCATGATCAGGCATCAAGTGAAAACTAAATTTACATGACCAATCTCTGCAAGAATCGATAACCGGACTAGTATATGCTTTGACTTTCAATGACTACTGATTCTTAGGTGATTTCAATCTCTCAGAAATAAAGCTCCCATAAAATGTTGTTACTCTTGAAATACCTGATCCAACGTGGACCAACGTATAATAAGTAATGGTAAATGTTCTCTCAGACATAATAACATAGGATAAAAACCCACACTTATGTATTTGTGTATTTTATGTAAAGATTAACGCCAAGTCTTTCGCACTCTCTTGAGTGCTTTATCAAGGCCTGAGTATGTGGTTAGGAGGAGACTTACAAGTATTAACCGTTGAGATGTAGGTCTCGTCCTAACCATATAATCATATTTTGATAAAGCACTTGGGAGAGTACGAAATACACACACACACATCGCCCAGTTGCACTACTTGTTTCACGCTGAAGAAATTCAGTTACAAGACGAACAGTACTTATACAGAAATCTTTCAACAACCGCTGCGTCCTATCTTGAGTGCCTAGCTAAACTCGCGGTAACATACGAAGGTAACGATTTCGTGATGTACAGTAACACTTCGCGTGTCCACCTCGCATAACGGCAGGGACTAGAATATAGTTCTTAGTCCACTGTTGTCATCCTCTGGAGCCTTTTCCCCTTAACCGGATCAGGGTTCTCATCTGTTATCACAACCAATAAAATACTGTCAAGAGGTCGCTTTCATAATTCTTTAAGTCATTCATGTGATGATACAAGGGACCATCCTAAAAGTGGCCATTTTGTTTAAACAAACATTAACAGAGTAAATGCTAAATGGATAAAATTAACTAAAACATCCTATTGCTATGCTAATATGGATTAAATCATCGCTTCTCAGTCCTTAATTTAAGGTAAAGCATTCAATTAACTCTGATTAGCCAAAATCTGTACTGCACATAAGCTCAAGAGGCTCCTTAACCACTATCCACAAGAAGAGTTAAACCGGCTTAAACCGGAAGTAATATGCTCGGTGGCCCAAAAGATCCACAAGGTTTATCCCAGAACAACATTCTATATCTGCTCAAGCTGTTCGGTCAGAAGAGGAGCTTTATAAGCCACACTCAGCTATCGAGGCTAAAAAAAAGTCAGGAGCTTTGCATTATGTGCAACAAAACGTGAACAGTGTCTACCACGTACTTATGTCTACACTTTGTTATGGCTCCGGGAATCAGTGACCCCGTGGGGTCTAAAATCTGGTGTACAGCCCTACAGGCAAAATTAGGTGAGCACAATTAGGTTATTTCACATACACACACACACACACAAGAACGAGAGGACACAACTGGAAATTGGAAACATAGATGAGCTACAGGGATGGCAGAAAGAACTTTTTTTTGTCTCAGAGTCGTAAATAAGTGGAACTGACTAGATGAGGAAGTTGACCAAGCCATTTCGAAGCACAACTTTAAATGTAAACACGATAAGAAAAACCAGTGAAAAGCGTCACTGCAGTGAACTGAAGATGGTCGAAAGACAGGGTTTAAGAGCAGATGTTCGACACTGCAAGCTCATCTATGTGAGTACAACTAGCAGAGCACACACAAGATTTCAAAACACGTCCATCAGTTTACATGAAGGTTGAGACCATAGCTAGGTATCACAGCAAGGTGAGTAAACCTGAAGAAACTCTTAGTATACTATCAACAGTTAGTGCCAAAATCCATGTGTGTTAAAGACCATGAACTTGCTGAATGAGGTGTAAATTGTGGACAGAAGGGCAGAAAGTGAACAGATAAAAGACAACAAATGAACAAGAGAAAGAGAGAGAGAAATGGCTAAAATTTCAACTTCAGCAAAATATGAATGCCACTTAATATTAAATACAGTATGAAACACTTTTGAATTAAAACTGATTCCACGATCCGGACTTTATAATGAACCTTGGAAAGAAACAGCTCCTAGCTTGAAGAGTTCTATTCTTGCTCAAACTTCACTGTTAAGATAAAAAAAAATGCTAGGAAGAATGGAAGGAAAGTAAAAGAGACGTCGAGAAAAATTAGGAGAAAATGAGAAGGCGACTAAGACTTAATCACTAGGAAAGAAGAAGATTCCCAAAATGTCGGAACAGTAAACAATTACTCGCATAAAAATGTTAAAGGCCCTAAGAAATGCTACATGAAGAAGCAGGAGAGCATACAGTAGAGAAAAAGGGTTGATACGACAAGTGCCACAAGGGTGCCAGCCAGCCGCGGTACTGAGGTATATACGTCACAACATTCCTTACCAAGACTCTTACTTAAATCATCATCTGGTGAAGAACCTGCCGAGCGCGGCAACAGCCTCCATCCCTTTTAAGTCTAGTCTCGTACTTCACCTGTACTCGAGAATGAAGAGTAAATTATACCATAATGCCCTTTGATCCTCGACCTTTCGTGACCTCACATTTACGCTTGTATAAGTAGGCTGTGATGAACTACAGAGTTCGTCTCGAGGAGTTTAGATCGACATAAATGGCCCACACGAGGTACATAAAATAAATAAAAGCGACCTTCCTCTCCTGGATACAAGAGGGAAGGTGGGGAGGATCAGGAGCGGGGTTCTTGACCTTTGGAAGTTTACACTGACGCTTCTTCGCCTCCTCAGTCCACATCCTCAACGATACTTAGGTTAATTCTTAACCCTAACGAGATGTGACACTGCATATTATTTGCTCACTTAAACTTGTAACACAAAAGATAGTGGAGGGAATACATAGTCCAGATTTCCTACTTATGGGAAATGCAGCATATGAAGCCTCAGTAATATGGAAATGAATGAATGTGTGTGTGTGTGTGTGTGTGTGTGTGTGTGTGTGTGTGTGTGTGTGTGTGTGTGTGTGTGTGTGTGTGTGTGTGTGTGTGTGTGTGTGTGTGTGTGTGTGTGCGCGCGTGCGTGCGCAATATCGAGGTTTAAGGGGTCACAATTTTATGTAAAGCCTGCCCCAATTTGCACGTCAAATTTCAGTCCTGTAAGATTTAATTCCGACCGACGTCATATGAGATTTGTCGAACGTTATCTTGATTTCAAATTATAAGTCAACATTAAGTTATCGCGGGCGGAACAGAAATGGTTGGGCACATTTCACCTAATGCCTCTGTTCACCTAGCAGTGAGTAGGTACTCAGGAGTTAGTCAGCTTGTTGTGGGGTTGCATCCTGGGCGGGGTCATTAATTCGGACTTTGGGGGGAGGGGGACCTCGATATAAGTCTACCGTGTATGACTACACTCTGGCTTCCTGTCCCCCGACACAATGAATAATTATTATAATTATTATACACTTTATATTAACAAATGCCATCTATAAGGTCTAGGTAAACAATTGCCACAGATACAGGGTTTCCGGAGCTTCTGATGAGAACCAGTTTATCGACACAATGTTGGGTGCTAAAATGGGCCGCATAAATGAAACAAGAAAGCCTTTTTGTGTCTTCATTGTCACTTCTTGAAGGCCTATCCATCTTCGTTTTTATTATTTTGTTACCAAATGCAGGTGTTTCACCCTCATTTGTGAAAGTTAAAATTATCCGTGACCCATAGCAATTGCTTCCCGAATCTTACGCAAGTCAACACCGGAATAGACACTGTTTTGAATCACTTGTGATGGTGGGCTCGTGATCATGTTTGCTATATGTATTTCTGCCGACCTCTCAACATGGATGGAAAGGAAAGCGGATCTGTAAGACAACAAAGTGGACACTCGGCAGAAGAGGCCACGGAGAACACCAGCATAAAAACAGCAAAAATCAATTGCGGAGGAAGGTCAATATAGCGTGCCACAGAAGCTGTGATGCAACTGGTGGTACAATCATGTAGTGTTTGATGTGTAGACGTGTAATGTAAGGAAAGAACCAACATTTTAGTTTCTTAGATTGTAGTTCTAGTTTTAGCCACGCTAAAAGACTTTTTCAAGGCCATTGGCACTATTAAGATAACAAAAACTAATCCGAGGCAGTAGTTATGTTTAATGAAGCAGGACAGCCGCCAGTACTCAACACTATGTTTGTGCCTAGTCACGGCGGCTATAACAAAATGGTGAACCAAGATCTAAATTTAGAAATGCTGAAAGGTATACAGTGACTAAAAATGAGTAAAATCTACTTCCAAGAACGTCGCGAAAGCAATTCCAAATTGCAGTTTAAAAGTTCAACAGAGTAAAAGTCAACGAAATTTTGAGTGCGTGCGAGGAGCATAACAGCAAGAGAGCACGCAAGAGCAAAAGAACACGCAAGATAACAAGAGAGTGAGTGACAGAACAGGAAAGCGAGCGAGAACACGCAAGACAGGAGCAAGAGCAAGAAAGCAAGAGAGCAAGCAAGCCAGAGATCGAGCAAGAAAGGAAGAGTTCAAAGCATGACAGTCATCAGTAATTTGTTAAAATTAATAAGCAAAACAAAATCAATTTTCCTTTTAGAAACGATATTTTACTTAAAATCATTTAATCAAATTAGCAACACTTTTTTCCACAATTTCTAAACTGATTTGAATAACCCGGAGCGGGAAGGCTGTCGGCCCAGCTAAACACTCTAGTGACTGACGCTCCTATTAACAAACATTGATAGTTCACCTCAAAACACCTTAGTTTGATCACGATAAATGGGAGACGTATTTAAATAAATCTCGCCCTTCGCTCTTTACATTGTTAAAGACCGAAGTAATTGTAGTTACTATAATTAAATTACGCAAATCGTAATTGTTGATCTTTGCAGATGATCTTGAATATACAACCTGCCACACACGTAATTTTTTTTTAATTTCTTGAGTGTATTAGGGTTATCTTGAGGTTATCTTGAGATGATTTCGGGGCTTTAGTGTCCCCGCGGCCCGGTCCTCGACCAGGCCTCCACCCCCAGAAAGCCAGCTGACTAACTCCCAGGTACCTATTTACTGCTAGGTAACAGGGGCATTCAGGGTGAAAGAAACTTTTGCCCATTTGTTTCTGCCTCGTGCGGGAATCGAACCCGCGGCACAGAATTACGAGTCCTGCGCGCTATCCACCAGGCTACGAGGCCCCCGTACATACATAGGTACATGGGTACATACATAGAGTCTACCAGCGTTCAAAGTCTGTGATTTTTATAGTTCACAAATTGTAGAACCCATAAATATAAATCTTGTTCAATAGTAGCGGAAAATTTTACAGAGAAAGTTTTTTTTTACCAAAGAATTGAGTCATTTTGACATGACTGAACTCATGACCTTTAAATAGAGTCATAAATATGATAAAAGAATATGATAGAGAATAAATATGATAAAAGCTCTCAGCGTTGAACTCGTCCCCAGAGCAGCAAAAAACTAATTTTTACTATTTGTTGAAGCTTAAATTGTCCATCTTAATATTGCTTAGGAAAAGAACAGCAAATACCTAAATACATTGGGGGCAAATGTGTGAGCAAATGTGTATAATAAAATGTAATTAATTACCTTGGATGTCATACGATCGGCCTCCGGGCCGTAAGCGATCATTATCATCATCTACAGGCTCTAAGTATCGGTATCTTTTCGAGCTTAGTTATCCTGTATTAATTTTATCTCACTCATGATGAACATATGGCATTTTCCAAGTACAAACTTGTTGCCCCACGAATACTCTTGCCAGATGAGTTCCAATCTGCTGCAGAAAAAACACTTAATGCCAACACAATCCCTTTTCCTGGCTCATTTTGAAGGCAAGACCCATCGACAGTTGATCAATATTGATTACTGTGTGTAGAGTAACATTTTCTTCAAGATAATAAAACTATAGAGGCGGTATAACGCTTTATGCCTAAGTTCGGCCTTTTTCTCAGGCTCCTCTGGTTTTCTTAATACCTTCCTTCAGAGCACTCTGGCTCAACACGGAAAAAGAATAGACAACATTCAGTGCCTATACTTGAGTCAAGGGAAAACAGGGAGAATCAGTGAGGACTATAATATACATGTTGGTTGTTCACTAAGATATTGTGATAGTATTCATAACTTTCTCGCAATTGATAGGCTTTAAGCTCAACATAGAACTAATCTAAAATACTAAAATTTGTAATGATTGTATAAACGTCTCCAAATAAGAACAGAAGGTGTCCACAAAATTCTCAAACATTCGATCTACATTAAGTTCATTTTCACATCAAATTGAAATATTAAACTTGTAGGAAAATAACTGCCATATTACTAACAATTTGTGAAGCTGCCCACAGGGACCCGTAAAGCAGACCACAGCAATTAGAGAGGCTGCACACAGCAGTTTGTTCCCTAAGTCATCAAGGTCAAAACCCTAACATTCGTAATCTTCACGAAGCCACAGACATAAAAAATCTAGAATATGAGGAAACCGGAGATCAGCGATTATAGCGATGATCAACCGGAGTTTGATCATCACTATCATCTCTTCCGATCCGGCGATCAGGTAACCATTCATCTAAAAAAAAAAAAAAAGGACTTCCGCACCAGACACAATTACCTGTATAAATCCACAAGACGTTTTCTTGTTTTCTTTACTGTCGTCGTTTGGTCGTGGTTGCCGACGGCATCAGTCAATGGTACCTATATTTTCAATGTGGGGAATGCAATTTTGTTATATATGAAATTCGTTTTACCAGTATAATAAAACAATTATTAAATCACTCGATTATTTCGCGGGCACGCTCTATACCTACAGCGATACAATTACAATTCATTTACGCAATTTTTGTGTGAAATATTTCCCGAGAAAACTGCGTCTTAGCGTCTTCCATACAAAAATAAATCTAATTGGCTCTAATAGTTTGATACTATTAGATTTTAAGAAATAAAACTAGGATGCAATAACAGAAAGTAAATCTGGAACTGAATGTGTAAACATATAAATCTGTAAGCGTATATGCAACACAAAAAGAGGAGCATTTGAAGTGCTGTACCTGAATACACAAAGTATGAAAGCCTTGATTAAATGATACAAACTATTATTAACGTAATTGTTATTGTTTAAAGTTATTTAATATAGTTTCAGTATTATCATTATTATAATTACCACTCGTGCCACTAATATCAAAATTATTATTGAGAATATCAATTGGAGCAATGAGGTGTCGAACGAGCGATCAGGGTATTCCCAGCCAGGGACCTTACCCCTGTTCCATATGGGGTACGTTATACAACCTGGTCACCTCATTGCTCTGATTGATTATCTCCTTTATATACATCGTTAGTATGATTTCTTTGTGTATCTGAAGCTGAAAAGTACGGTTGATGAACTGATTTACCTACACCAGAGTGCCTGCGGGATATATATAAAACTTGGACTGGTTTCAGTAGAAACATCGCACACACATCCCCATGAAGCAGCCTGTAGCAGCTATTTAACTCCTAGCTACCTATTTACTGCTAGGTGAAAAGGTGCATCAGGGTGAAAAAAGCTGCCCATTTGTTTCTGCGTTGGCCGGGAATCGAACCCGGGCCCTTAGGACTACGACTCACGAACGCTGAACGCTCAGCCGCTAGGCCCCCGCATGTGAGGGGAGGAGGAATGGGAGGAAGGGAAGGATACAATCGGGGGAACACGCCAAGCCATTACGACTATTTAGGACTGGGAAGGGATCAGGACAAGGATTTGGGATGGGACTGGGGAAAGGAATGATGGCCAACCACTTGGACAGTCGGGAATTGAACGCCGACCTGCATGAAGCGAGACCGTCACTCAAGCATCCACCCCAAGTGGGGGGAGTGGGGGGAGGGGGGAAAGGGGGCATATTAATGCTCTGAAAATATCCAGCTAATTAATTTTACCTGCCGCGCATCAACACTCAGGAAACAAATACAAGTTAGAAGCGCCATTTAATCCCGTCACACCATGACCACCCGCTTTGTTCCAATACTGCTGTTTGTCGTCGAATACAATCATTATTGCAAACGTTTCAGCTCTCAAAACCAAGATATAAAAAATAGAATGCTAATTAAATGTCCTTTGACCGAACTGCCTTTGGCCACCAGAATGTATTGAATTCACTCACTCACTCTCTCACTCACATCACACGCGCATGTAGATGGAATTTGCCATTGAATTAGGATATATGAAGACTAAACCACACACCAGAAGATGGTTTCGGTAATTTTTTCCTTTCATCTAGAAAGCTGTTTTTCACGTTTTACTTTTTTTAAATTTACACCTCACCACCTGTAGTCTCCCTTCACCTACTCTCTTCCTATACACTGATTTAATTGCCCTGTTTGCCTCAGTTCTGATTTGACAATGGTCCACAAAGGTACTAGAAACGGCGTCACTTTCCTTTCATACGTGTGTGTGTGTTTTTCCTGAGTACTGAAGTTTATTGAGTTGTTTTGTTGGAAGCGACAAATAATTAGAATATCACCTAAGATGAGGCTCGACCCCAGTTAGGCATTGGGTTTCATTATGCTGTTTATAAATCCTAGTTGGGTTTCATTTACCTATTAAGCATATACAGTTTGATAGCAGCCTTTCCCAAATCGGGTATGATTTATCCTATTTCCATTCATTGATAAATAAAGTGTCCAAAATGGGATAACTTCCCAGCTAAGTAATATCTGCAGCCTAGTGGAATCATCGGGTGTGCAACATACTCTAGACTACAATCGTTCATTCACTAAAGCGGAGCTCCAGAAGACATCTGGCCACCTATTGTTTTATAAATTAGCGAGCTGTGAAGGCTAGTTGGGCAGCTCCCTGTCCAATAAATTTTGTTCATGTCACCAAAGCACATTTGCAAGGCACATTACACACGTCAGTCTCTGTAAACACGCACCGACACACCCAGATGAAAACACACACATTGATGCTAAAATAATCCAGTATACATTATAATGTTGTAATAGTTTATATGCATAATCTATGCATGCAGAGCAAGTGGATTTATTGGGAAATTGGTTTGCTCAGCAAACCTTACGATAATTTGTTTTGGGGAAGATTGCATCCATTTGAACACTATTTAATGCTTAGGGCAAAAAAACGCAAAACAATGCAATCTATTGAAATCAACTCTGAACCTATATTTTCTAGTTGAAATACTGTTAATTATTTAATCATGAACTATCACTCAGTGCCGCTAACAAATTCAGTTTTCTACCTAAACATTGCGAACAATAAACAACTTACATTAATTTGCTATAATAATGCATTTTTAAAATTCGGTAACAAAGAATGATTATATTGTGCAAATTTAACTGAACAATATGCTATAATTTTAAGGAACAACAGGCTTTTACTGAAACACCCATTTATTTCAACACTGATGCAAACTACATTTTCCATCAGTGTGGTATTAGTTACTTCCACTGAACTATAATTAACACTAACCTACTATCATTCATTAAACGACCACCGATTATTTATGTACTACACCGTAATAATACTTATACTTAATGCGCTTTGAATGCTTGAAAGGAGATTGAAGGTATCCCCCGATAGCCTTTTCACAATAGGCTATAGACCCTATGCACTGACGACATTCGATTAAAGTGTTATATCATGCACCCGCGTGTTTTTATGTTTACATGCGTCTATGGGAGGAAACCTATATTGCCTTCAATAAAATATATAGTTTCAGTTCTGTTATACCCCATGTCGTTATGCTCTAGCGTTAACAATGACAATTATGCGAAATAACAATTTCTGGAGACTAAGACGTACTTCGTTAGGTCTATTAGGAAAAGTTTTAATTAAAAAATAGTCTATATAGCGGCTAGATATATAAGGTGGTAAGTCGTGCTGGAGGTGTCCAAATTAGAAAGTTATTGTCTTATGAAACGTGCCTTTATGAACGATTTTTTTTAAATAAATAATATTTCATATAATAAAACGTCAAGGCTTACAACATATTTATCGCTTTATAGATTAAAATTTATGGATTAAACAGAAAACTATATTATATCTACTGCTCTTATAACAGAAATATCCTATCTCGCGAACCGAGTTTAAGATACTTGCTTGCACACATTTATATCTTTAAAAATTTGTCATATTTGAGATTTGTTTACATGCAAACTTAATTTTAAGCGATTGCTTAAAATGTCATTCAATAAAAAAAATTAGTTATTCCAATTTGGAATGAACCATTGAGTCAAATTATACAAAACTGATTGGAATTGGAATAGTTTTTTTTTCTCAATTACTTTAATATATGCTGTCTAAGCCTAAGTACTATTTTTCAATTATTTTCATAGTATATTATATTATTGTTATATTCATAAACATTCACAAATACATGTTTCATTAGAATATACATTTTTAATTTGCATTTCACCTGCTCGATGACCATCTAATATTTCTGAATAGCATCTTCTAAGCATATTACAGTGTATAATAGCCTACTCCAAATTGGGCATGCTTTCCTTATTATCATTCATCCCAAGATGAGTAGAATTCCAAGTTTAGTGTATCACAACTGCTCAGATCAAGTACTGTTTGATAATGAAACAAATATGAAAGAAGTGACATTAGCAATACAAGCACCATCAATACCGCTTCTCACTCAGAACTTACCTCGTTGAGTTAAAACGGAGGCAGCGTTGGCTGAAGTCGCGATTATCATATTTTCATACGAGATGTATTCTCGTGACATTACATTCAAAACGTTTATACATTATTACTTAAGATACAGAGGCCTGTTTCTTCTTTCCTCTCTCTTTCTCGCTCCCTTCCTTTCTCTGTGTCATCAAGCATTACCGCATTCACAATATACATAAAAACAAACCGTTAAACAATATTGCATAGAATACGAAATGTGTGTTCAATGATTAACTGAAGACCTTTATAACATCCACGAATTATATACGACCACATAGAGAATCTTTCAAGCTCTTTTTTTTAATACGCTTAAGTTAATGCGAAGACGGATTCTAAAGATAATGCTCAAAATCTGATTTGAAAGAATACATAATTTAAAAAATGAACAACACAATGATATATAGCCAATTCAACTTCGTTTTCTTCCATATTATGGCCAACGAAAATAATTTAAGACCATTTGAGATATATTAGCAAAATAATATATTTTGTATTATATTATATAAATCTATATAAATGCAAAATAAAGTTAATTCTGAAAGAGAGAGAAAGAGAGAGAGAGAGAGAGAGAGAGAGAGAGAGAGAGAGAGAGAGAGAGAGAGAGAGAGAGAGAGAGAGAGAGAGAGAGAGAGAGAGAGAGAGAGAGCTACATAGACGAAATATAAAATATATAAATAATTTTAATTATTTTGGTATTATTGCATATATTCATGAAGATAAGTTTAATGAGAATATAAATTTTCAAGCTGCATTTCACCTGCTCTGCGATTATAATATATATATATATATATATATATATATATATATATATATATATATATATATAATATATTGTGTGTATGTACTCACCTAGTTGTGCTTGTGGGGGTTGAACTCTGGCTCTTTGGTCCCGCCTCTCAACCGTCAATCAACAGGTGTACAGGTTCCTGAGCCTATTGGGCTCTATCGTATCTACACTTGAAAATGTGCATGGAGTCAGCCTCCACCACATCACTTCCTAATGCATTCCATTTGTCAACCACTCTGACACTAAAAAAGTTCTTTCTAATATCTCTGTGGCTCATTTGAGCACTCAGTTTCCACCCGTGTCCCCTAGTGCGTGTGTCCCTTGTGTTAAATACACTGCCTTTATCTACCCTATCAATTCCCTTGAGAATCTTGAATGTGGTGATCATGTCCCCCCCTAACTCTTCTGTCTTCCAGCGAAGTGAGGTTTAATTCCCGTAGTCTCTCCTCGTAGCTCATACCTCTCAGCTCGGGTACTAATCTGGTGGCAAACCTTTGAACCTTTTCCAGTTTAGTCTTATCCTTCACTAGATATGGATTCCATGCTGGGGCTGCATACTCCAGGATTGGCCTGACATATGTGGCCAAAGTTCTGAATGATTCCTTACACAAGTTTCTGAATGCCGTTCTTATGTTGGCTAGCCTGGCATATGCCGCTGTGTGTGTGTGTGTGTGTAAATCACGAAAATTAACATGTGATGAAAAATGTAAGTGTTAGACCATGAAGGAGGGAAGGATTGAAACAGGAATTTCCTTAAGTACTTTCGTATTAAATAATACATCTTCAGAAGCCCGTGCTAAGATAATATATATATATATATATATATATATATATATATATATATATATATATATATATATATATATATATATATATATATATATATATATATATATATATATGCAACAGCGATTACAAAAACACTGATCCAAGTATGCGGAAAAACCACATGTGAAAAATTGGGAATGCTAAACGCGTTTTCGGCTTAATTCGCCTTCATTAGAGCAAAGTAGAATGAACTTTGATAATTTCAAAGTTCTACTTTGAAACTATTAAAGTTGTACCTTCATTCAACTTTGCTCTGATGAAGGCGAATTAAGCCGAAAACGCGTTTAGCATTCTCGATTTTTCACATTTGGTTTTTCCGTGTATATATATATATATATATATATATATATATATATATATATATATATATATATATATATATATATATCCAAAACGTATATACGTAACAAGAGAGACAGTGGGATTGACATGGAGGGGGATAAGAGTGATGAACGAATAGCCTGGTTCCTCCATCTAGTAGAAAATAAAGTTAACTTACCTTAGTAGAAACACCTGCATGTACATGGATGTAATACTGAAGTCATATTTTGCAGTAGAATATAACACATGGCAACCATCGAAAATCAAATGGCAAATCAAAGGTGACTGAACTTACCCAAGGAATATGCTGTCATGAGAGTGTGAGTGGAAGGCCGGAATCCTCAGCTTGGGCAGCACAATGGTCTTTCCCTTGCGAGTCCTCACCGTGAAGGTCGAAGAGAAGTGGAGTTCAGGTGTTGGGTTATGGGGTGAGAGGATGGTTAGTCCTCGACTCTCGGGAGGACCCAGCAAGGGCGTGAGTCCCGCTCCGCTACTGCCCGCCAGAGGAACTCCGAGATCGTGGAAGGATGGGACCTTCAACTCCATGGAAGCGATTATAGAGTTGCGGTCAGGAGTACGAGTTATCATCCGAGTTTTAGAGCGAGGACTGTCAGGGCAGTGGAAGGAAGTGCCGACCATCTTCGAGGACTCAGCGTATCTGAAGTTGGAACTTTCTGTGATATTGAGCGTCGACGTCTCAGGGATGCTTCCAATCCCATGCGTGACGTTCCGATGCATAACTGATCCCTCGTGGACTTTATACTTCAAACATTCTTGATGTTTTAATTTATCCTGCCCAAGAGGCCTGAAACGGGGACTATCGGGAGTTCGATCTCTACAAGCAGCGCCTCTTGGCTCCGAAAACTTGACGCTGTGCTTTGGACTTGCAGAGGTTATCGAACTGGCAGAATTGTGCCTCCCTTTGCCCAGGATACTCACAGGTTCAGACGTTAGGAACGTAGATGTCTGAAAACTACTCGTAGTGCCCACTGTGTATGTCTGTAATGTCTCCCCGTAGCTCGAGGTGATGATGGTATGGTTTCTAGAGAGGAGATCGCCTGGTCTGGGACATAACAGGGGAAAGGAGGCAGTAGCCTCCTCAGTGTGGTCGCCAGGGGTCGCCATGGTGAGAGCACTGACCGTGGACTAGCCCTGGAGATTACCAGGGCCGCTCCTTCCTCTTCCCAACTTTCAGCCTTTTAAAATGTACTAATATTCACTAATTAAATATTTTTCTAGTCACCTTTTTTTAGCCAATGAATCGAAATAATTTATATAAATATTTATCTCAAGTAAAGAGCCTTTTCTTACGTGACACTCTTAAAGATTTTAATCCTAATACTAAAAACATGAGGTTTTGAACTTTATTTTCTAGTATTATAATCACTTTTTTTTAACTTTCTGTATCCTGAAAGAATAAAGATATTACTAGTCTCATTCACGAGATTTAATGGATAATCATAGAGAGTTACGATGAAAGGATCAATTGGTAATTGTTTCCATTTTTGTTTAGATTTCCTTCCTGATAATAAAATAGTCCTCAGAACGACATACCATTATGTATATACACATCACATACATACAAGGAGACCCGCCAAATCCCGGGATAGTCTCTCTTCTCTCTCTCTTCCCCCCCCCCCTCACTCCTATGTTTCCATTCTACCCACCTCCCCTCTCTTCCTCCTCTCCCATTTTCCTCCCCATTTCCCCCTCATCTCCCCAATTTTGCCCTCCTTCAACCCACCCTCCTCGCTTTACCCAATCTTTCTCCCTTACCCTCCAACATTATATATATATATATATATATATATATATATATATATATATATATATATATATATATATATATATATATATATATATAACTTTTATTCCCCCTAATGCGTTATGTGTGGTTTCCTCCGAGGCTAAAGGTCCCCTTCTTCCAGCCAGAGGTGGTACTAACTTCCATTATGTGTATGTATGTATATGTATATATGTATATATATATATATGTATGTGTCGTACCTAGTAGCCAGAACTCACTTTTTGGCCTACTATTCAAGGCCCGATTTGCCTAATAAGTCAAGTTTTCCTGAATTAATATATTTTTTCTAATTTTTTTCCTTTGAAATGATAAAGCTACCCATTTCATTATGTATGAGGTCAATTTTTTTTATTGGAGTTAAAATTAACGTAGATATATGACCGAACCTAACCAACCCTACCTAACCTAACCTAACCTATCTTTATAGGTTAGGTTTGGTTAGGTAGCCGAAAAAGTTAGGTTAGGTTAGGTAGGTTAGGTAGTCGAAAAACAATTAATTCATGAAAACTTGGCTTATTAGGCAAATCGGGCCTTGCATAGTAGGCTGAGAAGTGCGTTCTGGCTACTAGGTACGACATATGTATATATATATATGTATGTGTATATATATATATATATATATATATATATATATATATATATATATATATATATATATATATATATATATATATATATGTGTGTGTGTGTGTGTGTGTGTGTGTGTGTGTGTGTGTGTGTGTGTGTGTGTGTGTGTGTATACTGCAGCAGGTTTCCTTTTATACATGTCTCATTGAATATGACAGCATAATCTGTATTAACTATTTAGTGCACTGGGTTTAGTTTTGTTTTAATAACATTATCTTGGTGGCGGATGTAGATGCAGAATGCTCATTAGTGAGTCCCATTCCTCAACGGCTTTTCTAATCATTGTAGTCGCGGTGGAATGTGCATCTAATGCAGCTGGTGTCGTTGGATTAATGTTGAGTTTGATGTGCAAGGATTCAGTAGCTTCACATTCCAGTAAGTAGTGCAATAGTAGCGCCTCTGCTTCTGTTCCACAGATATAACACTTTTTAACTATTGGGTTTATTACCTCCCAGCAGCACTTGTAACCAAGTCTGAGTCTGTGTATGGCTACTGCAATGTCTCTGGATATCTTTTTGCCAGGCTTGAATGAGTAGTACCCAGTGGCTTGTTCGTACCATATCACAGTGGATCTTCCTTCCGTTACTTTGGCTTTGTAGCGACTTTTGATAGTTGGGAGCATTTTCTTCTTGATTTGCTCCTTAATCTGTGAGAAACTTGGAGGTATTTGAACATGTACAACAGGTAAAGCAGTGGCAGTTTTTGCTAGTGAGTCTGCCTTTTCATTACCATCTATGCCACTGTGACATGGTATCCAATTTAGGGTGACTGACAGCCCTAGATTAGACAGCCTTCTTTTCCTATATGTTGGATTTCTGTAAGTTGAATAATATCTCTGTGCTGACTGGATAACAATGCCAGTTTATACCCAGATTTAAGAGAGTGATTTGGTCCTCAGTGAGGTTGATTCCAGCAAGGTTTACGAAGCCATCTCTGGGTAGTGGAATCGTCATAGGTCCTCCAAATAATGTTGTCAGAAAATACAAGTAACAATTTACTATAAAACCAAAAAACGGCTAATCTACTAATGAAAAACTCCCCAGACACCAAGCAGAACGCCTTGAAGGAAACCAACGTAGTCTATGCCTTTAAATGCCCATTTGGGGACTGTAAACCCCAAAGAACTCAGTATATATGCAAGACAACAACGTCTCTTTCCAGGCGATTAACAATGCATAAACAGGGATCCACCAAGGAACATATAATTTCTTCTCACAACCAGACCATCACTAGAGAAATCTTAACAAACAACACAGAAATCATCGATAGGTACCGCGATAGCAGGCGGCTCGACATCAGCGAGGCACTACACATCAAGAAGTCAACACCAGCAATCAACAGCCAATTAATGCACAACTATATTCTACCCACTTCAAGACCACGAACCAATATAGAAGCAGCAACGGGAAGTATGGGCCAACAGGCCTTCTGCAGTTACTTCCATTCTTATGTTCTCATATCCAAGTTATACCCATTGTTTCGTGTTCTGTCATGTGTTTGTCACAAGTTTGTTCAACACACCTAAAACTTTTGTACCATATCACCTCACCCAATAGAGTATAAGTACGAAGAATTTGTGAGCAAATTAAGTCTTTGAAAATGTAATAAGCCATTACGAAACGCGTTCAGGCGTCAGACCATAAATAAAAATTAATTTTGGAGAATTGATATTTCCATTACCACCGACAGTGAAGAAAAACATAAGAAATATTGAGAAAATTCGTGTTAGAATTATTAATCTTACCTTTTCGATCATATTTAACAACATATGTTTACAAGAAAGACTACTACCAAAATATACTAATATATATATATATATATATATATATATATATATATATATATATATATATATATATATATATGTGTGTGTGTGTGTGTGTGTGTGTGTGTGTGTGTGTGTGTGTGTGTGTGTGTGTGTGTCTGTGTGTGTGTGTGTATGTGTGTGTGTGTGTGTGTGTGTGTGTGTGTGTGTGTGTGTGTGTGTGTGTGTGTGTATGTGTGTGTGTGTGTGTGTGTGTGTGTGTGTGTGTGTGTGTGTGTGTGTGTGTGTGTGTGTGTGTGTGTATGTGTGTGTGTGTGTGTGTGTGTGTTGGAAGAATGAGAAAGACAGACAAAATTTTGTGGATATATATTGGCAGAGTGAGAAACAGCACATTTCAGTATTTGGTACACGCACGCGTGCTTGCGTTCAGGCGTGTGCAAGCGCGCCTAACACATGGGCCGTGAGTGTCGGGCAGGAGCAATTTATCAGCACTGAACATGGGCTAAATTTACACATCACTGACAACTGCTGCTAGCGTTATTCAACCAGCAGCTAGCGTAACGTAATTAGAGGCTGTCGCTACGCAAGCAGCAGCTATCGCTAGGCAACTAACAGCTATCGTTAGGCAACCTGCAGCTAGCAGGTTGCCTAACGTAACTAGCAGTTATCACTACACAACTATCAGCTATAGCTAGGCAACTAGCAGCTATCGTATAGGCACCTAGCAACTATCGCTAGGCAACTAGCAGCTAACGTTATGCAACTATCAGTTAGCACTACATACCCAGCTGCTGTGTAGTGCTCACAGCAGGTGTGAGCTATCTCACACGTGGGGGTGTGAGCTATCTCCAACATACCCACCGGCCCCTCTCCAACACCCACACGCTCAGACATACCCAACGTAACTACAGCAACCATACACCTACACTCCCAGTACAACCATACGTCCATACTATACTAACCTACTATACCAACCAACTATATCAATCAACTATATCCCAAGCCAACTATATCATACACCCACTATATCAACCACACGCTTTCACTCCCATCCCATTTAAACACCAACCATTTGACCACACAATACCCCAACCATACGATCTCAACTAATTACACTCTACATCTATACGTTAAAATACATGTACAAGTGAGAGGGGATGCATTTTTATTGCAAAATATTTAAAAAATATTCATAATATTCTTTATATTGCGAGGCAAGACTGATTATCATCAAGTCTAATTATTATTATTAATTGTAGTACCGACAATATTAACACTGTTCTGTTAATAACAAGAACAACAGTCTGGCTAGGCATGAGAAGCAAATACAAATTTACAAAACAAATAGTAGGGCTTCAGTTACATGTGTCAAGCGTTGTGTCAAGTGTCATTTATGTCAAATGTAATCTTATTTCGAGTGGGGTTGACATCTGGAAAGTCAGACGACCAAAGAGTATTGATTATCCACATACATCCCCCCGCCCCCTCCATCAATAAGACCATGAACGCATCCAAACATTTCTGCTCGTTTCCCGGCTGGCCAAAAGTTTCGTGTTGTTGGTTTAAGAGGCTCGTCAGGGTTTCAAAAGCTCATTGGGGTTCTACAGGCTCGTTAGAGTTCTAGAGGCTGGTTAGGGTTCCACAGACTCGATCAGATGCCAAATGCTCGTTTACCCAACCATCAATCTCCCTGTTTATGAATTAAAAGCGCTTTACATACGACTCACAAATGATGACGTTCGAACAATCCTCGAACAGTGCTTCTGTGACGACCTCTGTTCGAATCGCAACTCTTTAACTGCTTGATTGATTGATGAAGATTAAGCTACCCAAGAGGTGGCACGGGTATGAATAGCCCGTGATTTAACAGCTTCACCACGTAATTTATATACAAATAATCTCCAGCAGACCCTAAACATCTAACCTAACCTACACCTTACTATACACGGAACTAAACTATATAATATTAACATATGTATGAGAACTAACCTATTATTAATGCACAGCAGGTTAAAATTGATGAATGCGTCTTGAGGGTTGGCCGCCGGTTTAACGAGCCTAGCCTGAGGACAGGTTGCGTTCAGCTGCAGAGGCTGCCTATTTCAAGAGTACGCCCGTGTTAATTATATAAAAATCACGTATTCAGGTCAACGACTTCATTTCGGTGCATGTTAATTTCGTACACGTGTGAACGATTCAGAAAAGTAATGTATTTGGGTGTACAGGTGTTGTTGGTATATTCAGGTGTAGAGGTGTGTGTGTGTGTGTGTGTGTGTGTGTGTGTGTGTGTGTGTGTGTGTGTGTGTGTGTGTGTGTGTGTGTGTGTGTGTGTGTGTGTGTGTGTGTGTGTGTGTGCGCGCGCGCGCACTTATCACCTAATTGTGCTTACTGAGGCCCCCCCCCCCACCTCTCTCTCTCTCAACCACTTGCAAAATATTAAAATAAAAATAATGAATGCTACTGTTAGAGAAGAAGGAGAGAAAGTGATCCTATCACAGAACCTGTCACAGCTCGCCAAGCCTAGTATCTCACTCCCTTCATTAAATGTAACAACCCCTTTCCACTTGTTACCTGTCATTTTGTCATTATAATTATTGCACAATGAAATCACGTTAACGTGATGCATCAATGAGAAACTCAGTAGGAACCATGAGGTGGATTCGAACCCGCGAGCCATGAGGCGGATTCGAACCTTACCTAACCAAAATGTAAGGCAAGATAATCGCACACTTGTACTCTCAAGTTCATCATGTGTTAGTGGTTTAGGGCGTGGGCTTTAGAGTACCAAGTATGCGGGTTCGAATCCTCCTCCTCATGACTCCTACTGATTTTATCATTAATGTTCTTAATATTCTTCTTATTATTGGTGTAATATTGCCGTTGGATCCTTTTGTTATAACTATTAAATATCAATATTAAATTTTCTTAGTATCAAGAGAATGAACACAATTTGATAATTAAAATTAATTTAACTTTTATGCTTGCTCTATAGTTGAAGGCGGTTGCGTGGTGACCGCCGGCCGGGTCGGACGTTCCTGAGGTCTCTCCGCACTGGCTAGTGTTTACGTTGGGTGATCGCTTGTTTGCCCTGCTGGTGGTGGTTTGCCACTGACGGGGTGACGTTTGCTTCGCCATGGGGACGTTTCGCCCTCCATTGCAGAGGACGCTGTCAGCTGGTCTGGCGTTTACGGTGCCGGTGGACCATCCATTGGTTGGTGTCGCCCTCGTAGACGTGCTGCATGTGCAGCTGTCTGACCTGGTGGGCATCCAGCTGCTTCAGGGCCACCGTGCTGTGGTCAAGTTCCGCCTCCAGGCTGCCTTTCAGGCGTTTCTCGAACGGTGTGAGGGGCGTGTTTACCCTCTCCCTGATTCAGCTGGCTCAGTTAAGGTAGTGAATCTTAGTGTCACCTTGACGTCTGTGACGGTGCATGGTGCCCCCTTCGAATTTCAGGACGACTTTTTAACCTCCTGTTTCGAACGGTTTGGGACAGTGTTGAGTGTTCGTTGGAACAAGGTCGTTGCCGGGCACTGTGTTGGTATGCTTGACGGCTCCCGCACCCTGACGATGTCGCTGAAGGGTAGTGTACCGTCGTCGATGTCCGTGTTGGGATACACGCTCCGCTGCCAGTACCGGGGTCAACCGCGCACCTGTTATCGGTGTGGTCACGAGGGTCATCTGGCTGCTGCGTGCGACGTGGGAGCGACTGGTCGTGTGCATGTTCTTCGTGCGGAGGATTTTCCGCCCCTGTTGCGTTCGGGCGGTGTTGGTGCTGTGCCTGAGGCGCCTGCCTGCCTGTCTGCTGCTCCGCCTGTTGAGGAGAGCTCTCCAGCCTGTGCGCCACGTCTAGTGCCAGCTGTGGCCCCTGGGGTTGTTCAGCCGGTGTGTGAGGGTGTCGGGCTGTCGCCTGAGCTGTGTGTAGTGAAAGGTGTCCCGGTGGAGGTTCATGTTCCGCCCCCGCCTGTGGATGTGTTACCGGCTCCCGGGGACGCGGGTTCTGCCGTTTTGGAGGGGGTGCTTCGTGGTGAGGTGCCTGCCGTGCCTGAGTGTGTTGCCTCCTGTGGTTCTGCTCTTCCCATTCCTTTGCAGAAGCGCGCGCGTCGGTGTTCTGAGGCTGTTTCCGTGGATGATGTAGACAGTGTGGGTGATGTGGCCTCTGTGGACTCTTCGGACGGTGCGGGTGTGGCCTGTGTGGATATGACGGTGGAGGCTGTGCCTGCGGCGGGGCCTGCTGGGCGTGGTGTGGTGCGGCCTGTCTCGAAGCGTTCGCGGCGGGCTCGGAGTGTCTCCCCCCTTCGTGGTGTGCCTTGGGAGGAGGTGGGGGAGTATGGTGCTCAGCTGGCGTCCCCCGCCGAGGATGATGGTGCTGTGAGGGGCTCCGACGTTGCTCCCTGTGCCCCCCTTCCTGTGTCACCTGCTGTTGGGTCCCCACAGTGGGGGGTTGTCCCTGATGGTCGGGACCTCGTTGTGAAGTTGCGGAAAGATGTGCGCCAGGGAGCCTCGGCTCCTGTGCCCTGTGGTGGGGTCGCTGCCGCGCCTGCAGTTCCCCCTCCTTCCTTGCCCCGGTCTGGGGGTTGCCTAGTCCCGTCTGCTGGGGTCGTGCCCTGTGATGGTCCGGAGTTGGGCCCTTATCGGGATGCCCGGGTGCTTCCGATCCCGTGGTGCTCGTCAACCATCTGGGTGTCGTCAAAGAAGGAGTTTGTTTATAGGGTGCCGGATAGGATGTCTCAGCCGAGGGTCCAGCCTGATGGCAGGCTGCCCGCCGACCTGTGGGTGGTTTGGGAGGCGTACCGCTTGCGCTTTCCGTACCGTAAGTTTCCGGAGAAATATTAGTTCCCGTCTTGCGCGCACCGCTACGCCGTGCCTGGATCAGCTGTCACCGTGACCATGACGCCCCGCCCCCCGGTGCGGGGAGTCTCCCTCTGACGTTCGCCTCTGTTTTCGTCGCCACTCCTCTCTCTACGGCCCATCACGTCTACCGCTTTTGACTTTCTTCTCCTCTTTACCATCAACGCGTCTCCTTACATCTGTTCTGGTGCAGTCATCGGGAGGGTTACCCCTTCATGCAAACTGCACCTATTCTCAAGAAGAAGAAGATAGTTGAAGGCTGTGAATGAAATAGATTCTCAAAATGCTTGGGTAATATAAGTCTAACCCTGAAATTTGATGCTGTGGTTAATAACGATGAGTCTCATGCTTTCGGAAATGACAAACAGATGCATGCCTAATTAGAAGTTAATTGCAAATTCTGCACCAACACACTTTGCTAATCGCCTTCTCATTCCTCCTGGCAGTTCTCTCGCTGGCCAATTATAGGCTGGTAAACACCCTTCGGTCGGTTCAAATTGGTCGAAAGGGCGCTAAGGCATTATGACTTTATCCTTATATCCATTACAAGTGCTATAAGGAGATGGAATAAGAGGCTGGAGTGAAGAAACTGTGCCCAACTAGTACTAGTGGATACCTGTGATGAAAAAACTATTCTCTAAAAAAATTATTAAGCTAATTATTTAGAGCCTAGCCATTAGTCCAAGAGCAGCTGTACTTACCTAATTGTATTTACCTAATTGTGCTTGCGGGGGTTGAGCTCTGGCTCTTTGGTCCCGCCTCTTAACTGTCAATCAACTACCTGTGTGTGTGTGTGTGTGTGTGTGTGTGTGTGTGTGTGTGTGTGTGTGTGTGTGTGTGTGTGTACTCACCTAATTGTACTCACCTAATTGTGCTTGCGGGGGGTTGAGCTCTGGCTCTTTGGTCCCGCCTCTCAACCGTCAATCAACTGGTGTACAGATTCCTGAGCCTATTGGGCTCTATCATATCTACATTTGAAACTGTGTATGGAGTCAGCCTCCACCACATCATCTGCGGCATATGCGAGGCTGGCTAACATCAGAACGGCGTTCAGGAACCTGTGTAAGGAATCATTCAGAATCTTGTACACCACATATGTAAGACCAATCCTGGAGTATGCGGCCCCAGCATGGAGCCCGTACCTTGTCAAGCACAAGACGAAGCTGGAAAAAGTCCAAAGGTATGCTACTAGACTAGTCCCAGAACTAAGAGGCATGAGTTATGAGGAAAGGCTGCGGGAAATGCACCTCACGACACTGGAAGACAGTGTCTTCCCCACTGGAAGACAGTGTGTGTGTGTGTGTGTGTGTGTGTGGGTGTGGGTGTGTGGGTGTGTGTGTGGGTGTGTGTGTGGGTGTGTGTGTGTGTGTGTGTGTGTGTGTGTGTGTGTGTGTGTGTGTGTATTTGTAATTACTTATTTATATCTGCAGGATATGTTATTAGCTCTTAGCTCTTAGCATAGCTCTTAGCTCTTGGATCCCGCCTTTCTAACCGCCAGTGGTCTATCTTGAGGTTATTTTGAGATAATGTCGGGGTTTAGCGTCCCCGCGGCCCGGTCCTTGACCAGGCCTCCTTTTTGTTACACACCCCCAGGAAGCAGCCCGTAGAAGCTGTCTAACTCCCAGGTACCTACTTACTGCTAGGTGAACAGGTGCATCAGGGTGAAATTAACTTTGCCCATTTGTTTCCGCCTCCACCGGGGATAGAACGCGGAACCTCAGGCCTACGAATCCGAAGCGCTGCCCACTCAGCTGTCAGGCCCCCCCTGTATGTCTATGTACCAATTCTCGACCAGTTTTTCCCTATAATATATCAAGAAAACATGTCTGTCCGAGGTTAGGGTCAGCCGCCTGGAACTAGCCTTGTAACAGTTGTATAGAGCCCCGTTGCTACCATTGGAACCTAACAATGGAACACTACTGCTACCATGGTACCGTCTGACATAGTAACCCTTGCAACGTCTTAGTGTTCGATCACCAAGTGACACGTGTACAACAATCACTGCTGCCAAGCGTAAGCCTTCAAAAAACTGTAATAATTGTAATTTAAAACAACACTCCCGAGAACTGGTAAAGTTGCGGCTCTCTCAGCCGATACAGACCTACCGGGTATTAATGGCGGACGGGGGAAGGAATGACTGAATGACCAATGAAGTTAAAACATATACCATATTACCATGCCTACAGCACTAGATGGAACACAAGGGTTACTCAACTTAGTAATTACGGCTGCCACCACTTCTATCTTAATCACCTTCAGTGGTTAGGTGCTTAATAACACACTAGTTTCTCTATCAGCTATCTTACCCTCTCAGAGTAGGAGAGCCATAAATGTATGTGTATCTATGCATATGTATATGTGTGCGTATGTATATGTATGTATGAGTATAAAGTATATGTGGAAGGTGATCACAATTACATTTCATCTTTGTAAATGCACATATATGACACTATGTAAAAGACACATCGACCACTTTATGTAGGGCAGGCGTAACTCTGTGTATCTATGTATTTATGTCTATAGGTTAGATTAGCATTTTAAAAGCACTACAATCACCTGTGGTTGATTCTTCAATAAATTCCTGAACTATATGTTTAACAGATCTCTCACCCTGTCCATAGAGGACAGAAGAAAATGTATATATACTGGTTAGCATTGTAAATGTGTGACCACGTCTGTGGTAGAAAATAATAATAATAATAATAATAATATTAATAATAATAATAATAACAATAATCATAATAAAACACTTCTAATAGAGGAAATTGAACTAATTGCCTCAGGAGAAGAGTCAATTAACATATACTTAGCAAGAAATTGGATCTTAATTACTGGGAAGGATGGATTAAATTCCTTTAAAAGCTGCTAAAGCAAGACCATGGATATATTTAACACAACAAAAAGGTGATCATTCAGCTGTACAAGGTGGGTTTTGTGAAGCCGTGTGTGTGTGTAGGGAGTTAATTGGTCCCCCGTAGAGTCAGCTTAACCACCCGTGGGGTCAACTTGTGTACCCGTGGGGCCAGCTTGTGTTCCATCGCTGAAGTGTAAACCTCCAATCGCCCCTGCCAATTGGGTACCGTACGGGTACCCTGTTGGTACCCCGATTATTACCGCGGTGTGCCACGCTCTTGGTATACACCATACAATACAACTACCAAGTCCAACTTAAAACACCGCAACACTACAATAATTGCAAAAAATGCGTCCCAGATAAGCTTTTTACGTTAAATTTTAACACAACCCAGGGCACAATAATTCATAACCCGTGCAATAATCTCAAAAGGCGTAACTCAACACTTTAATAACTTCCGTGCGTCGAGATCGGTATTACAGTTATGCCAATTATTAAGAGACGGCCTCACCCTCACAATTTGATCATCAAATTTTGCAGGATGATTTGTGAGTGTATGCAGAGTGTCACAGGGTGTTTGGGGGTCGGTCGTCCCCCTGACCCCTCTTTAAGAAGGATCGGCTATGATTCTAAATTCCAGAGACTCCTATAAGTAGTTATGAAATGTGGGTCTGAATGTCTATAGCGTTACAACAGATTTTACGACAGTTATCAACATTTAATGAAGTCGATAACGTTGACTCAACTTCGCTTACGTTGACTTATTCGAGCATCTTTTCTTTTGCCCACTGGGAGAGAGAACGGGAAGGAGGGAGAGAGGCAGAGAGAATGTGAGGGTGGAAGGGAGGGAGAGAGGCAGAGAAACTGGGAGGGTGGGAGGCAGAGAAAGAATGAAAGGGAGGAAGGTAGAGGGAGAATGTGTGGGAAGGAGGGAGGGAGGAAGCGAATGGGAGGGAGGGAATTAAGGAGACAGAAAATGAACATGAGGGAGGGTGAGGGGCAAAAAGAAAGAACGGGAAGGAGGGAGAGAGAGAACAGGAGGGAGAGGAGCAGAGGGAACGAGAGAGGAGACAGAACAAGATGGAGTTGTTGAGTAGCTGCACGAGATATATTATTATATACGAGGTATTCTTGTGATGAGAGATTCGCTTAGTGATCAAGTTGCATGTAAATATTATGTCGAGTTACAACAATGATAGCAGAAAAGGTCTAGCTGATGAGCTAGACATCTCTAACTTTCAATTTTCATTCAAAACTGGTTACTTTACGCCATTAAATTTCTTGGTGGGAAAAACTATTCAGAACTACAACTTACAGGGCAACTATGTTTTTGTTGTTTCTTGATGCCTCAGAAGTATTTTACACAGTTGAACGTACGAAATAAATTTGACAGCTGAGTGGACAGCGCTACGGATTCGTAGTCCTGAGGTTCCGGGTTCGATCCCCGGTGGAGGCAGAGTTTTTATCACCCTGATGCACTTGATCACCTAACAGTAAATAGGTATCTGGGAGTTAGACAGCTGCTAAGGCTGCTTCCTGTGGGTGTGTAATAAAAAGGAGGCCTGGTCGAGGACCGGGTAGCGGGGACGCTAAGCCCCGAAATCATCTCAAGATAACCTCAAGACAACCTCAAGATAGGCAGTACTAAAACTAATATTTTTTGTTATAATGATGATCTAGTTCTATTAGCACCAACAAAAGATGCTTCGGAAACGGTGCTCTGATTGTTTTTAACTCAATGAACTCGTTTTATCCAGTGATCGAACTAAAGCTAATAGGCAGAGATTTTCAAGTAAAATATAATGAAAACCATCCCGGTCTTGAGTGAATATGGCCATTTTTAAACCTGACCGAAAGCAACTTTAAGCCAATATTTAAGTTTTTATGACTGAATTATGGTACCTGCAAAATACTGACTTTGGTAAGGTATAATTCTATATAGAAGAAATGTTCAAAAGGTATCATAGGAGTCCATCCTCGAACTCATTGCAATCATCTGTTTAGTCTGATGTCCTCACCTACACTGCAAGAATTAATTAATTAAACTAATGTTATAATTTTGTCGGAATTTAATCACCCAAGCAGCAAACATCATAAGTTTTTTTAGGGACTTTTTTCAAAAGTTTTTTCACTTTTCAAAAACACTTTTTTAGGTTTACCATTGGCTACTAAAACTTTCCAGAAATGTAAACTCGTTTTAAAAAAATACCTCTTAAATGTAAGTTATGTGTATAATGATGAAGCAGGTCTACAGGATACAATACAATAACAACTCAGCGCGAAAATCAGAGATAACCCTCGCTGGATACTGGATATTAAGGAATTACTATCACAAAAAGATTGCTTGTTGACAAACAATGTTAATTCTGTCGAAATCAAATCCCTGCTACACGAGCTGTGTTTTCAATGCAAGTTTAATCCAGGCCTGTCCATGTATCCAGTTGATCAGATACAGTTCGGATTCTGTGCAAATTTATATAGAAATTCATGTGTATTTATTCTTTAAGTTTTACATTGAAGATTGTATCTCCTTGATTTTATTTCTTTACCAATTTTATATATCGATGTCCACCCCCCCCCCCTCCAATTTTAGGAAATATGTTTTTCCGTTTATGTCTTAGGTTTCAGAATGAACTATATTTCGATATAAAAGGGCTGATACACGATACATATATTTTATCAATTATGTATCGTGTTTCTCATATGTATCCATGAATGTCTAATATTAGACAACATTGATTTTTATGAACTGTATTTTTCATGCATTAATCATGCCATGAATGTCTCATTTTTATTATACAGTATACAATTATATTTACGTGTATTGCTATTATTATGACACGTACAAATTAATAATATACTTAAATTTGTGTAGCTATACACAGAACTGTCACTCTGCCCTTGATATAACAGAGCAGAGTGATAGCTGTTATCTGTGACAGCTTAAACATATAGGCTGTCAGACAGCCTATAGACAGCACATATAGCTTAAATCTAATGGGGTTTGGAGTAAGCCTAAAGGTGCGTGGGGTAGGCTTAGTGGTGTTTGGGGTCTTCTAGCGTCTTTCCCCCTATAGGCGTTAGCCGGGCGCGCGAAAGTGTTAACAAGGTACGTCAATATCTTCCCGTCACCTGCGTCACTTCACACCTGGTGGTGCCACCTGTGTCAACTGTGTCACCCGTGTCAGTGTTTCCCCTGCACCCCCCTCCCCCCCTGGTCTGTCGACCGTTCTTATGTTGTTCTGTCCTTTCATAGTCTGACCAATTTACAGACTTCGTGTTCATGTGATCTTCATTATTTATCCTACATCCATCCGCCTTTTTTTATTATACAACAGATGTGAAGAGAAGGATGGGACAGGGTTGAGGGAAGAGGGAAGAGGGAGGAGGAGGAGGATGGGACAGGGTGACTGGGAGGGGAGGGTAAGCACACCTGTGGCTCTACTGCAGCATGAGCAAACTTTTTCACACAGTCCTGTCCCCTCGCTCCAGCTCTACCCACCCACCCTCACTCACTCATTCCATCATCGTCCACTCACTAACACGCTTTGCGTACTAGTGGCCTTAAGTATATATCCATTTTATGTACCGGCCATTCCACCATTATATCGTGTTACTCTGTATATTTTAATATTATTATTATTAAACACACAAAAATCACATTACCATTATATATATCAATGAGAAAATCCACTAATGAGGTGGATTAATGAGGTGGCGCGAACCTACGACCAAGGCATTGCCAGACGCACACTCTACCATTACACTACCGCCTGACTTGTGCTGACACCATTGATACGATCAATGGTGCGGTGGTCACGATACTGTGTACGTTTGGAGGTGATACTGGACGTCATGGGTTCGAATCCTGGTCAGGTCATTTAGAGTTCTTAGTGATCTATTGGCTGCTTATTCTTGCAGCCTCTCTCATTTATGTATATGTGTGTGTGTGTGAGTAATTACCTAAGTGTAGTTACAGGACGAGAGCTACGCTCGTAGTGTCCCGTCTTCCCAGTACTCTTTGTCATATAACATTTTGAAATTACTGACGGTTTTGGCCTCCACCACCTTCTCGCCTAACTTTTTCCAACCGTCTACAACTCTGTTTACAAAAGTGAATTTTCTTATATCTCTCCGGCAGCTTTCTTTCGTTAATTTATATTTGTGACCTCTTGTTCTTGAAGTTCCGGGTCTCAGGAATTCTTCCCTATCAATTTTATCGATTCCTGTTACTATTTCGTACGTAGTCATCATATCGCCCCTTTTTCTTTTAGCTTCTATATTTTGCATATTTAATGCTCTAACCTCTATGAGCCGGTCGGCCGAGCGGACAGCACGCTGGACTTGTGATCCTGTGGTCCTGGGTTCGATCCCAGGCGCCGGCGAGAAACAATGGGCAGAGTTTCTTTCACCCTATGCCCCTGTTACTTAGCAGTAAAATAGGTACCTGGGTTTAGTCAGCTGTCACGGGCTGCTTCCTGGGGGTGGAGGCCTGGTCGAGGACCGGGCCGCGGGGACACTAATAAGCCCCGAAATCATCTCAAGATAACCTCTCTTCTTGTCCCTCAGTTCTGGGAGCCACTTAGTGGCATGTCTTTGCACCTTTTTCAGTTTGTTGATATACGCTTCGGATTCGTAGTCCTGAGGTTCCGGGTTCGATCCCCGGTGGAGGCGAAGACAAATGGCAAACTGTTTCTTTCACCGTGATGCACCTGTTCACATAGCAGTAAATAGGTACCTGAGAGTTAGACAGCTGCTACGGGCTGCTTCCTGGGGATGTGTAACAAAAAAGAAGGCCTGGTCGAGGACCGGGCCGCAGGGACGCTAAGCCCCGAAATCATCTCAGAATAACCTGACAATCACCATGAATCACAGCTCTCACTAGCAACCCTCATGAATCACAGCTCATTGACACTCATTATGAATCATCGCTCTCGTTGACATGCTTCGTGAATTGCAGCTCTCATTGATAACACTCGTGAATCACAACTCACACTGATAACACTCGTGAATCACAACTCACACTGATAACACTCGTGAATCACAACTCACACTGATAACACTCGTGAATCACAACTCACACTGATAACACTCGTGAATCACAGCTCACACTGATAACACTCGTGAATCACAGCTCACACTGATAACACTCGTGAATCACAACTCACACTGATACCACTCGTGAATCACAACTCACACTGATAACACTCGTGAATCACAACTCACACTGATAACACTCGTGAATCACAACTCACACTGATAACACTCGTGAATCACAGCTCACACTGATAACACTCGTGAATCACAGCTCACACTGATAACACTCGTGAATCACAGCTCACACTGATACCACTCGTGAATCACAACTCACACTGATAACACTCGTGAATCACAACTCACACTGATAACACTCGTGAATCACAACTCACACTGATAACACTCGTGAATCACAACTCACACTGATAACACTAGTGAATCACAACTCACACTGATAACACTCGTGAATCACAACTCACACTGATAACACTCGTGAATCACAACTCACACTGATAACACTCGTGAATCACAACTCACACTGATAACACTCGTGAATCACAACTCACACTGAAAACACTCGTGAATCACAACTCACACTGATAACACTCGTGAATCACAACTCACACTGATAACACTCGTGAATCACAACTCACACTGATAACACTCGTGAATCACAACTCACACTGATAACACTCGTGAATCACAACTCACACTGATAACACTCGTGAATCACAACTCACACTGATAACACTCGTGAATCGCAGCTCCTCTGACCCTGGTAACATTTGCTAGTGGATGAAAATAATATTCACTAAGGATGACAAAGAATCAAAACACGTGTTTACATTCAAAACACCTGTATTGCGGCCCTCGTTAGCTGTGTATTCAAAGGGAGAAGCATTTGTTTATAACAATATTTTTTATAAATCGTTTCATGTCGGTTTCGATTATATAATCAGGTCATCCATTTCTGATTAATTGGTATGTAAATTTCCTTGCGCTCAATTATCTTGATTAATGATTTGTTTAAAATAAATTTAGATGCGAATAAGGTTAATATTTTGTGATAAACTGATATTAACCAATATTTTGGCTAATATCTGTTTATTTTTCTATGGACAGCGCTAGCTAAACTACATAACTATCACTGACATGTATGTACTAATTGCTGAAGCATCTAAATAGAAGGTGTTTTGCACCCACTGAGATATTACATGACAAACCAAGTTTAGTTCCATAAAATGGTGAGAATCGAACAGGAAAGAAAAGGATGGGCTAGATGCAACTTCATGGATAGACAGAAAACATTTAACACTGTTCCATAAAGAGTTCCATACATACGAAATGCAAGCATAAATATCTGGAAGAGATTTTAAATGAGTGAGAGAGTATCTACTCAAAAGGCAGTTATAGTGAGGGGGGGGAAGTATTATAGTGAGGGGGGGAAGTATTATAGTGAGGGGGGAAGTATTATAGTGAGGGGGGAGTATTATAGTGAGGGAAGAGTTATAGTGAGGAGTTTTAGTGAGTAGTTATAGCGAGGGAAGAATTATAATAACAGAGATTTAATGGGATGAGTTATAGTGAAGGCAGATTTACGGGCTGAAGTGGTTTAACAAAAGTACGTCCACTCGTAGTGTTCCAGATATATCCCAACGATTTAACCGAGGAAACAAGTCCCCAATATGGCGAGATTTCCAAAATATGGAAAACTGCTGAAATAATCAGACTAAGAGGAGAACCGGAGAATACCTCAGGACCTGGGCAAACTGCAGCCTAATCAGAGCAAATGATAATTGGTTTTAACCCAAGCAAATACAAAGTAATAAGAATGGGAACGAGTAAGAACCTTCAGAACCAATAAACAATAAGGGAGAGAAACCTTCTCAAAACAGATAGGACAAATAATAACTAGAAAGCACAGAGTAACAGGATACCTTCAGAGGGGTATACTAAGCCATCACTCGAATAGCCTTTTGGAATTTGGAACGATGAAGCTTTTAAAGTGTTGTACACAGCTTAGCTGAGATTAATTGTTGAACATACACTTGAGTAGAATCCTTACACAAAAAAGTAAACTGATAGGCAAGAAATGCAGAAATTTGCTGGAAGTCGCTTCTTAGAAGTTACAAGCCCGAGTAACGAACTGCCAAGGAAACTTGTCCTCACTATTATAGAAAAGATTGACACAGAGACAATATGCTCATGATAAACAAAATTGTGAACCATTAACAAAATAAACGAAGAGGCAACAGCCACCACAGCCCATCCTCCTGTTTAGATAGTACTTTATGTAACTATCTTGAGGTTATCTTGAGATGATTTCGGGGCTTAACGTCTTCGCGGCCCGGTCCTCGACCAGGCCTCCTTTTTGTTACACCCCCCCCCCCTCCCAGGAAGCAGCCCGTAGCAGCTGTCTAACTCCCAGGTACCTACTTACTGCTATGTGAAACATTGTACATATATTGACGTACTGGACAATTAGATACTAGAATTTGGTACTATTCACTATATAGTCCAGAATAAATAAAACTAAAATCAAACTTAAATATTCCTAGGCCTAGTATAGCACATATATGTACTATATTAAGCTTCAGATAGTGTGTATTAAGCTTAGGATGGCTAGATTAGGTTTTATTGGCAACATAAATGCAAAACCTTTTTCGGTTAGTCCAAATTCAACAGCATCAAATTCTACTTTATAATTGTCCATTACGTCAATATATGTACGGTGGTCCACACCGTTATTGTAAGTATTATCTAAACAGGAGGATGGGCTGCTCAGCACGAAGTGGGGCACGACGAGAGGGCGAGGGTATATACCAGAGATACGCACGAGTCACAAAGACGAAGGAAGCACTTCAGTGTATTGTATAAATGTGGGGCGGAGGGAATTATCAAGGAAAAACGCCAAGCCATTACGACTATATAGCGCTTGGAAGGGATCAGGATAAGGATTTGGGATGGGACGGGAGGAGGGGGGGGAGGGGGAATGGTACCCAACCACTCGGGTCGGGTCGGGGATTGAACGCCGACCTGCATGAAGCGAGACCATCGCTCTACCATCCAGCCCAAGTGGTTGGGAGGTATAAACGTGGAATGAGCTAGAAAAAGTTCATTGTGAGACCGACAGATGAAGGTGGGGCCCAGGAGCTGATAATCCCACATAAAAGCACGTACGTACCCACATATGCACTCCCAGCTTCGTTCTCGACCCAAAATCGGGGATCCCGGGTTGGATCCCCTTGTGTGACAGAAATTGTTGGACACCTAATGCCGCTGTTCACCTAGCAGTAAATAGTTACGCGGTAGTTATGCAACTTCTGGGGTTGTATCCTGGGGAGAGTCTGTAATTCGATCTTATAAGAACCTCGATACAAACGTACAGATATGCGCAGGCTTCTTTCTCTTCCAAGATAAAATGAAATTATTAAAATTACTTATGATAGCTTCAGGGCCCTGGAGCTGAAGCACGCCCAGCATGCACATAACGTTAGTTTCTGCTAGGCTTAAATTTCAAGCACCTTGGGGAGGACATCACTAAAAGTCAGTTGTCAACAAAAGTGTTCTCACATCTAACCTCATCATGTGCTTGCATTTAGTTTTGTATAAATACATAAATTACATGCTCATTTTCATGTAATCAAAAAATTACATATATATTAAGGACCCTGTACCAATCCTGAGGGCGAGTACAGAAAGACTACAGCCACATAATGGTACAGGTATTGGACCACAATAATCTTTAGGTAATTTATATTTGTGGTGATCTGTATATATCATTTCCGCTACTGCCTAAATAATGGTCATAGAGTGTATAATGGACAGCAAATAAACAGCACAAAATTATGTGTACACGTTCACAGATCAATAATAGAAATCCAGGTGATGCCAACTTTTTGTGTTCTTTCAATCTAAAAGACGATAATATATAAATTAAGTTTTGTTTAATTACATTAATCTTAATTACGTTAGAAAACTCTAAATTGTATACAAAACCACGCATATGGCGGCTTTCAGGCAGTAACGGCATTTTTGTCGGACAGTATTCAAGCGTTATTGCACTGCATTATGCCTAAAATTTAGTGGATCCGTATGACAACAGCACTGCAACCACTGAGCCAGCATTGGACGCACTCGATTGAATCAAAAGTCAATCTCCACCATCCCACTTCCTCGCTTAAAATCAAAAGACAAACAGCGATGTTTCTCCTCAAGCGTCTATTACGTCATTCCACGCGCCGTCTGCATCTCCCACTGGGGACATGTTACATCATGCCGCATGCTGACTGGGTCTTAACACAAAAACTGGTCACCCTTGTTACTCGCGCCGGAGACACCTTCACTCTGCCTGTCAGGTTCAATGTAAAATTTTCCTCCATAATCCTCAGTGTCTTATATCTCTTTCCACAGATTTGTATCTATCTCCTTAATCTCTCAGACCAGAGATACACGTCTATAATTGTCCCCAGCCTCTCGTATACAATTAAGGAGATAAATTTCTTGTACCTCACGCCGGAGACACTTCAACACATGATGGAGACGGCTGGACAGCCGCTCCCGAGACAAACAATTAACCTGTGCCACTTCACATTCCGACTGTGAAGTAGGGTGGAGGGTGGTGAGGTCTGAGTGTGCATGCGAGGGAGGAGGGGGGCTAGCCAATGGTCTCCTCGACATCAACACTGCTATTCAGCAAGAGAAGCAATGGCACTTAGTTTTTTTCAATATAAATTTAATTTTCATTCATGTATTTATTGTGCACCCTATGCCCATCCCGTGGGCTGTGGTGGAAAGGGTTACAGAGGCACATAATAGCTTCCGGAACTGAACTCCATACTTCATTTAACTAAGCAAGTGACAATCATATCATGTGAAGTTGGTTACATAATTGTTAATATTACATACACATGTACAGATATATACATACAAATATACACATATATACACACACACTATGTAGGCATCCATCAGTCTCAGGAGACTATGGATGCACCCTCTCATATATATATATATATATATATATATATATATATATATATATATATATATATATATATATATATATATGTGTGTGTGTGTGTGTGTGTGTGTGTGTGTGTGTGTGTGTGTGTGTGTGTGTGTGTGTGTGTGTGTGTGTGTGTGTGTGTGTATCACAAGTGATTCAAGAAGAGGCCCACAACAGTCTCTATTAGGCAAGGAAAAGATTAGTGATAAATCTTTTAGCAATGGCAGAAATGGTAACGAGTACTTTATCGTTTAACCTGACAACCGCAGAAAATTAATCTAATGTGGCACCAGTTTTACGGTTTGTTCCAGGAACCTAACCAAACCACCTAGCGTAACCTAGGCCTAAATATGAACACAGCTTTAATATAATAATAATAATAATTTATATTTGAAAATATATTTTGTTATTAAACATTACAAATTCACCCTGTTTATAGTCAGGTGTCAGAGGTCTGTCAAATATATCAATATAAACATTGGAGATACGCCTGCTTTCACTTTTGTCACGGAGTGGATGATGGATTGTTTAAAACATATCATTCATAAACCGGGGAGACGACCATTGTTTTGAGCACAGGTTGACGCGCTCACATTTTACGCCCGCTTTCTTTGCACGCTTGCTTTGTTTTGCTGCGTTTTTCTTTGTTCCGTCACGGAGTCATGAAGCAGTATAACACTTTAATGAGGAGGAAGGGCCGGAACAGCCTTCACATAGCTGCATTACATTTAACCATTGTGGTTGTGGATTATACTTCGTCACACGCGATGTCAACATGCTGAGGTCATAAATTACTTCAATCACAAGGACAAGATAAAGAAAATACTATGCAAAAACCTTATAAATTGAGAGGCTAGTGGCACATTACTCAACACACTTGGACAATTAAGAGGTACCTGCATTAGATTAGAGCTCTCCCAGGCACACTAAGACAAACACACGACTGATGCTCTATTACCAAAGCATATCTCACCCTAAGATGAATGACAACGCAAAGTGCTGACATAATTCATGGCTTAAGAAAAACTAGATTATGATCAATACACACGAGCAGTGGCCCTTGTAGTCAGAAACACGATCTTGTTGATTATGCTAATGTCAATATAGTGAACTCAGGATGGTATTGCTCTGGTATTCTGTTGAGTGGCAGTTCGTGTGAATGAATCCATATCACCGAAAGTATCTCGCCTGCCACCTGGAGCCCCCCTTGCCTGCCATAAGGAGCCCCCCTTGCCTGCCATAAGGATCCCCCCTCGCCTGCCATAAGGGGCCCCACGCCTACCACCAGGGGGCCCCCTCGCTTGCCACCAGAGTCCCCCTCGCCTGCCACCAGGGGCACCCTCATCTGGCATCAGGGCCACCCTCACCTGGCATCAGAGGCACCCTCGCCTGCCACCAGGGGCACCCTCAACTGGCATCAGAGCCCCCCTCGCCTGTCACCAGGGGCACCCTCATCTGGCATCAGAGCACCCTCACTTAGCATCAGGGACACCCTCACCTGGCACCAGGGGCACCCTCACCTGGCATAGGAGCACCCTCACCTAGCATCAGAGGCACCCTCGCCTGCCACTAAGGGCGCTATATCCTCCTACTCAGCTCCTTCAGCAATTTAATCCATTACGGAACAATATCATTAGTCTACAGTAGGAGGGAGGATCACGCCATTTCAGAGTTGATAGTGCCCTCTTCAGGCCTACTCTTCCTTTTTCTCCCAATATACTGATTAATAGAGTTACTTCGGTGTAATATAACAAAATCAATTACCCCTCCAACCACTACTGAGACATATTACAACACCTGTCACCGCAATCGATTCATTTAATAGTAAACATCACAAAAACCTGACTAGCCGAGGCATCCCGTTTTCTGAGTCTAGTCATGTATATGTTAATTCCTGTCGCTGACGCAAACAAACACTTCGCTTCTGGGCGTAGTCAGTCTCCAACAGTTACAGAGGTGAGTTGACGCACGGTGAGGTGAGCAACACAATGGAAGATGAGTTCGACGCATTAGGAGATGAGATTGTGCATTAAGTATGAAGTATTGAGAGGTGTGACGAAGAACTGGGAGATCTGATGAGAGCTTTGTGGTGTGATGAAGAGCTGGGAGCAGTGATGAAGAATTGGGAGGCGAGATGAAGAACTGGGAGGTGTGATATAGCATCAGAATACGAGTAGACTCAACAAGGTGACGCATTGGGAGATTAGTATACGAAAAGCGAGTTGACGCTTTCGGAGGCGAGGTCACGTCTTCTCTGAGCTAACCTCGCACCTCGAGATGCTATCATTCTCACGCACCTTTGTCACTTCGATACAGGTAAATCACATCACTTTCAATTGCCACTCATCGACGCTGTCAGCTGACGGCAAAATTCTTCGGTGGTCGTTTCCTGCCACTACTGCAGACAGCCTCAGAGGCAACACTTGCGCGATACTACTATAATTAATTCTGCATCTCGCACTCTTGCAGACACGTTACGACACTTACTGAGCAACAAGACGCCAGTATCCACAATGTTGACTCACATCACATGGTACAAAGTTCCATCCTAATGATCAATTCCACAAGGCTTTTCCACTGACAAAGACTGCCACGACCACTTCAACGGTAGTCTATATAATGCACTTGGAGATCACTGTACCATACAGTACTAGTTGAATAAGTTAAGGTGCGGTTTGAGGAATGCGAGTGTATTATTGATAAAGGTTTAACACTGGGACCGGACGCACCGACGGTACATTGCCCAACTGCGACTTACTCCACGCCGCCCTAGTGGGGGTACGTCGGGCACTCAAGAGGGGAGGGGCGGAGTCGAGACAAAGTGTATAGGGTGGAGGGACAGGGGGTAGTGGTGGGTTACGAGTTTAGCCCGTGGCAGAGTGGTAGTGATGGGGGAGGGGGAGAGGGGAGGGGCAACACTGGTAGGAACGTGCAAGCCGTCACCACCACGACCACCGCCGGCACCTGGCTGCCACGGGGCCCGCACGCTGACTGCCTCTCTCTCCCAGCCTCACCCGGGTGGAGGCAGTGGTGGCGGTGGCGGCGGAGGTGGTGGCGGCGGAGGTGGTGGCGGCGGTGGCGGTAGCAGACGGAGAGAGCACACACGCATGCACACAGGGCGGAGGCTTAGATGCGACATGGGGTGTAGTGTTGGTGGGAAGAGACGGCAAGGGGTAATAGTCTAGATGATGTAATGGGAGACAATAGGTGGTGTTGCTGGAGCTCGAGGCAACAGGCGGAATTGGGAGCAACAAGTGGAGCGGGAGGCAACAGGTGGAGCGGGAGGCAACAGGTGGAGCGGGAGGCAACAGGTGGAGCGGGAGGCAACAGGTGGAGCGGAAAGCAACAGGTGGTGGTGGAGCAGGAGAAACACATGAAGCAAAATGGAATAAGTGTCAGTAGTCGAGCGAGTGCTTGGGTAGAGCTTGGGAGGGTGGGTGTGCGTTCGTGCGTGCGCATAAATAATCACAAGGATATTGAAACGAAAAATCCGAACATTTCGAGTACTTAACTCTTTAAGGATTACAATGTAGTCAGAATATTACACGTACACGCAAGACCTGGTGAATTAAACATGAAATGACACGACTCCCAGCAACGTGACACTTGGTTAATGCTTAACCTTATTAGGCCCCATTTAGATTATACAGTTCAATTTTGGTCCCGTTCTGTAGAATGGCCATAAATTCACTTGAACGAGCACAGAAAAGATAACAAAGTAAACCATAGAAATTAGAAACCTTTCTTATGAAGAGAGTAAAAAGATCAACATATAAATTCTAGAAAGACGAAGAATGAGTGGAGACATGACTCAAGTATATAAATGCATGAAATGGGTATAGCAAAGGGGATATAAATAATATTTTAAATATATCAATGCAAAATGAATCCGAAATAATGGATATCAAATTGGACAAGTTTAGATTTAGGAAAGACCTGGGTAAATACTTGTTTTGCAAACAGGGTTGCTAATTTATGGAATAAATTACCGGTTAACATAATAAACATGGGATTGATGGATTGTTTCAAATGTAATTTAGAGATATGAATAAATTTGAGTGAACATAAATAACAGATGCTTCGTATTGGCCAATAGGCTTTCTATACTTTTTCATATTTCTATGAACTTACATCATAATTTTCTTTATTATAAAGCCTTTATATTTTGGCAATTTTTTTAATTTTCTTTAAACTATTACTTAAAATAACTAATGGTCAGTTTACATCAATTAGCAATTATTAATAGGACATATTTATTATTGACACCACCACGTCCAGAACTGGAACAACAGTGATTTCCAAAACCATGTCACACAAACAGAACTATTAACTGGACAAGAATCAGAAGGTCATGAAGTCTATTCCACTTGGAATAGCTGGAGGTTTCACGGGATTAAAACCTCAGCATCCAAATAAATACTCAACCCAGCCCTTGAAGAAGTTACATAGGGGTGAAAACAAGCAAACGACTGGAAACAAACATTTGATGCATAATGGATAATGAACACTGTAATCCGAGGCTCAGGAGTGCCTGCAAACTGGGCTCTCGACATTTGGGGTTACTGAAATCAAACGCACGGTGGCTTTCGAAAACAGGGAATTGGCATTCAGAGGCAAATGGAAACGGAAATCAGCCCATTGCGGCTACTTAGAAATATGCTTACGAAGCTCAAGGATTACTGGACACGGGGCTACGGAGCTCAGGGCTATTGAATGTGTGTGTACAGAGCTCAGGGGCTACTAGACACGGGGGCACGGGGGTTACAGAACTCGGAGGCTACTGGAGACGAGGGTACTGAGCTCCTGGGCAACTGGACATAAGGGTACTGAGCTTCTGGGCAACTGGACACGGGATAGAGTGGTCATGGAATATTGGACACGGGATACACGGCTCATGGGCTACTGGACATAGGGGTACAGAACTCAGGGGATACTTATAATTGCTAGATGATCTGAAACCATTAATTAATTAATGGATATATATGTTGATCCGGGCTACTAATAACAACGTGACACGAGTCAATTGACATGACTACATAGAACTATTAACATCAGTTGGACGACCAGGGACTACTGACACTCGACGACCCATGCTAACAGAGGCTTGGTGATCTTTTGTACTATTAAGCTATGACAAACTATCCTACTAGCCACCGTTTGGCCCTCGCCAAAGTCGTCGTCCTGGCATAAGCAATCGTTCGCAGATATCAACACCACAAGCACCAATTCCGTTATCACCAGCACCCTACCATTACCAGCACACCACCAACACCCCTCACCATTTCCAGCTCCATCAACACAGTCGACATTAGCATCACTAGCCCCATCACCATTACCACCATCACCAGCAACCTAGGAATCATCCGGTACCTCCTAGTCCCTTAAATTTAAATTTTGTCCCGAGGGGCGAGTTTATTGGGCAGCGCCACTCATCTTATGAGTGGACATACCGCCATAGCAGCATGTACAACACTCCCCAATAGGAAGAAAACCCGCTGGGTTGTTCATCTTGTCACTTGTACCCAGACACAGCTGGGACTTGTTTAATTAACTGTCTCAAGTGAACAGCTCCTCAAACAAGAAGATTAACGTCTGTAAAAACCCTTAAAAGATTACGTTATCTTGCGGGTGCAAAATGGGGAAATCTTTTAAGAACAGTATCAATATTTGACAAATAGCGTTTTTCTAATTCAAACAATGTGGGGTTTATTATTCTACACATACTTCTAATGTCTCTCAAGTGTTCACATTCACGTAGATAGTGGTCAAGGCGGTGTCCGTCACTCTCATCACAGATTCTGCAGCTTCGCTGATCAACAGTTGTTTCCATTCCGTATCTCCATGGATATTTGTATCCAAGACGGATTCTCGCTATTACTGATTCTCTCACGCGTCCACCTCCTCTTCGTCCATAATGATTGGCTCCTAGTCCCTCTCGCCCACCGACACGAACACGTGTTTGAAATTCAACTTTTTTCGGCTCCTCGTCGATGCTCAGAAGTCGCGTGGTCGTACGAAATTTGATGTCAAATTTAAAGGTCAAAGTATAATTAATTATATGATTGTGTGTGTACTCGATAAAAATCAATGAGGACTGAACATTTTAATTTGTGAAACGCAAGGTAAGACTGAAGAATAATTTTATCAAGATGTATCAGTGGCTAAAATAGAAAATATTTGAAATGCTCATCTGAGGATGACCATTTCTGCTGTGAGCAGCATGAGACTGCTTGATAATTTGTCACTGGACATCCTGTCCCATCACTGTGCTACGTCTACTAACGACCTCAAGAGTTCAAGACAAATATAAACGGAAGCACGCAAGGTAGAAACACTGCAGTATGTCTACTGCTTTATTCGTGGTAAAATCCACTTTGGTCAAACAATCTTCACAGATGTTTATCTCGTATTGTTGAAGCTTTCTAAATTGTTAGTCAAAGACGGCCAACGATCAGTTTATTTATACATTTAACACAAGTACACCACCAGATCATTTAATAATAAATGAATTAACTTTTTAGGGAAATTTATTTATATTCAATCCCGATCAACCAAGATCAGTTAGTTTCAGGTCACGTCGTTCAGTAAAGCGGAACAGGTTTGGACCATGGCAGCAATTGGTTCACTAGTAAGATGCAATTTGGATAGATCCTGATGTGAGGGAGATTGGTGCTCCAATAACACGCACCTTTTGTGCACACCTAGCTGTGCTTTGCAAGGTCGATCATCTACTCTTAAAGTCCTGATTTCTGGCCATCAGTACTTCAATTCAACGATTTTCTTCACTCGTTTTTCTTAGTATATTTACATTTCAAACTGTGTATCTGTTAGGCTTCGACAACTTCCTCATCTAGTTTGACAACTCTGTGATTTATCTGTGTTCCCATTTCCAATTATGTCCTCGCGTTGTATTGTTCATTAAATTGAACATTGTATATTTCTCAACCCACCTTAGCATTTCTTACGTCACTATCATATCTACCCAATTCTTTCTTTCATCCAATGTAGTGAGGTCCAGTTCCCTTACCTCGGGAACGAACCTTGTTACATATTTTTGGACCTTTTCTATTTTTTTTGTAAGGGGTTCAATACCGGTGCACTACACTCGCAAATGAATCTCACGAGGGATGTATATAGCGCTCGTTCAGATCTTTGTCAAAGTTCCTGAAGGATAATTGGACGTTTACCAGTACGGCGCATGCTGCTGTCGTTACTTTGCTGATGTGTCATTCTTTATTAGCTCTCGAATTGCGTCCAGTTTTCTTTAGTGCTCTTCCCAATACACCAGCTTGTTTTTGTAGTCTGTATAGGGATCGCTTGTGAGGGACAGTATCAAAAGCTTTCTAGTAAGAAAGTGGTCTGCGACCTGCCCAGCCCAGTCATTCCCGTTTGTTATCAATTTTGTCACAGAACTCTTAATAAGTTGGTCAATCAAGTGATACCCAATCAATTTGCCCATGACTGAAATATATTAATAGTAACTTTGCATTCAATCGAAGGGATAATTCAGCAACACTTTGTATGATAATTATGCAAGTTATTTTTGCGTTTTCATAAACTTACCTGGGTCTTCTAAGATTTTCTGTGGGATTGTAGAC
>NC_091215.1:30864272-30938996 GCF_040958095.1 Procambarus clarkii
ATATACTGGTGTGACTAGTCTAGAATTGATATTATGTCTATTTTCTAGATTCTTTTCCAATTCAAGGAGTTACCTCCAATTTCTTATTACCTTGTATTTACTCGGTTAGTCGATCAGTCATCTTTCAGACGATTCCTGCAGGAAGTTCATGTCTCCATGTAGCATTCTGCAGAATTCACTAATGAAGAACTACCAAAGCTCAACCAAAGGAAATATGTCTGCACAATATACCCAGTGCCTTTGTAGAGGTATGGTACAGAGGTTTAGAGGTATGACTACAACATAAATGTATGGCCACAGTCTGTGTCAATACCAAAAGTCACGCTCTTCTGCCCACCGGGATACCCGATACAAGGACATTTAGAACTATCGTCGTAAACCGCTATGAGTGAAGAATGAACAACGCCAAACTCCTCCGATAATTTCAAGAAATCAAACGGCAAATGGCATTAACTAACAATTCGAACAGAATATTTGCTAAAGCTCGTTAGTGATCCTTTGGCCTCGTAAGTCAAAATTCTAATTTTCCTGAACATGGCCACTTCACAAATTACAAGTGGTTAAAGGCTCGCACTTACCGGGAGCAGAAATGGTTTTTCGTCTCCAGACTCACACTTACCTGAGGGAAAACAAAGTAATGTAAATATATATCTCCAATAAAAATGACGATTATTTTAGATCAATTACGTGAAAACTGGAATTACTCGATACATTATACACAGCTTGAATCATCTAGCACTTTCATGGAGTCAGTGCACTTCGTAACGCAAATCTGTATATATTCAGTGTAGATTTTTCACAAGACTGGTACCAGAAACAAGAGATTTAAGCTATGAAGATAGGTAAAATGGCTGGAGGAAAGAGCACGTATAAACAAATTCAATGTATAATATATTAATTAAGAGATATGCACCAGACAGATAGAAAATGGAGAGTGTAAGGAAATTTTCCTTAAGTAAAAAAAAAAGTGAATAGGTGGAATAAATTAAAAAAAAATGTCGAGATTGATGTCTCATCAAAACCTGAAAGCAAAGCAGCAGAATCAAGAGCCGAATCTCTCTCAAACACAGACACACACACACATGGGGCCTCGTGGCTGAATGGACAGCGCTGAAGGGTCGTAGGCCTAGGGGCCCGGGTTCGATTCCCGACCGCGGGAAATATATGTAGTATACATATATTTATATATGTAGTATACATATATTTATATATGTAGTATACATATATTTATATTAGATTGGGCAGAAAGGCCGGGTCCAAGAGCTATTATCTCGATTCTGCAGGCACAACTAGTAAATACACACACACTGAATTAGTGGGTTGTTTATATATATATATTACTGCTCGTGATATAGGGCACTTGAAATTTTATCATTTATTCCATGTTAGATCTAATAATGTAACCGATTTCGATTAAATATTCTATTCTCCAGAGTGTAGCCGGAGGCTGGGATTAATTACACATTTGTTACATTCCAAATGTGCCATCATGGAGGAAGAACAGACCTCCTTATACCAACCAGTAAAGCTGTGGTTTTAAATTTATATCTTAAATAATTATTAGTAGTATTAGAAAGTTTTCGGGTATCTAAACATTAATTTACAAATGTTTTGTATTACAGAATGATGAAGCTAATCTATACACTATAGGAAATAATGTCTGTGTCTGTTCAAAGTTAGAGGCCAGAAGCTTCTAGCTTCACCCACATTGAGAGAGATAATGATCTGGGATGAACATAGGCTAGTCGGGGGTGGCCAGAATTATAAAGGGAAAAGACCCAGCGTTTTGAGGGTCACATTCAGACCCATAAAATGATTTTTGGCACTGTCCGCCGTCCACAAAGCTAAATATTTTCAAGACCATTCTTTTCTTATAGTAATATACACAATTATTCACAGATCTCTGGAAAATAACAAAAATTCCTGCTGTCCATAATTTGCCCTTACTCGTATTAAACTCTCGATCCTGGTCCTGAAGCATACCTGGAGAGGGTTTCGGGAGTTCTTCTACTCTTCGAGCCCGGCCTGAGGCCAGCCTCGACTTGTAATAACTTAGTCCTTACAGAGTGACAAAAGAATCTCAAGTCATGCCCATTCTCAGAGTAAATTATGGGCGTACCTATTCTTTTCTGTAGTATTTCACACCATTGAGGTCCTCGCAATGCCGACCACCCAAATAACAGACAATTATATTTTGTATAGGAGAGAAATAGAGAGGGAGACGTAGACAGAGGCAGAGACATTGAAAGAGTCAGAGAATAACACAAACATATAGACAGAGAGAAGCAGACATAGCCAATAAAGAGATGGATGGATAGATGAATGGATAGATAGATAGATAAAGATGGAGAGATAGTCGCACAAGGAATATTCTAGCCACATAAGATGTTGGAATAACACTGCCCTGTGTACGAAGTCTCTTAACTGTGTGAAAGGCGGCGAATGAGCTGCAATGTCAAAGACGACACAGTTACTATAAAGAGGTCTTATGCAGTGATACTGTAAAGAGATCTTATGCAGTGATACAATGTTTCGCATTGCTGACATTTTTTCGAGTAAAGTTGGAGGAAGCAGGAAAGTGGTCAAACGTAGTTGGGTCTTGGGAACATTGTAATGAGGCCGCAGCGAGTAGCATTCCACCACTGACTGTATGGAGGCGAAGTGACAATTATCCGTCCCTAGCAAATGCAGTCCTTAAATAACCCATCACAATGTATGTCGGAAGTAGCTTGTAATATTAACCGGAATGTAATTTTTGCCAATGATAATAACTATTGTATAAAATTTGTGTGAATCCCATCCCATGTTGGAGTTGGAAAACATGACTTTGTAGATCGATTGGCCAATGAGGCTTGCAGGAAAGAAAACATTGATTATGACTTTGGACTATCTAATGCAGTTATTAGAAACATACAAATTAAAGAAATTAATTCAGATTTAGAAGAACTAAGAAATGCCCAGAGAATGAAAGCTGCAGTATTAAAAGTTATGACAAGTTTTGTAATCATAGGTATTTGTATGGGTCAGCACAGTAACCGAACCAGGCAATGTGATGTAGTCATTGCGCGAATTCGCCTTGGCTATAGACACATCTGGCAGGTTAGTGAGGCTGAGCCACTACCAAAATACTCAGATTGTAAACTCTGTGATAAACCTTTAATGCATTCACTAGAACACTATATTGTTGAATGTGAAACCGTAAAAGACTTTAGGCCTCCTGGCCTCCTGTACTACCAACTGTGTAGTTATTTCATTGACTCAGGTGTTCTGGACGACATCCTGACAATTTATCCAAAATTTGTTTGTCCATTTTAAAGAATGAAGAACAATTTTATTTATATTACTTCTAAGCTGCATCACTTATCAACCCATCCCTGCCCTTGTATGGCAGTGCACAATAGAAAGTTGTTTTCACATATTCATATATTAAAAAATTGATTGTAACCGTGATATACATGTATTTCAGCCTACAGTTTAGTCTTATTGTCTTTTGTATGACCCTCTGTCCTGCGTGACAGTGAATATCAGCATTATCCTCACTTTAATAAGGCTTAACTGAAATCTTCAGATTAGGCAAAATTGTAATTAATTTTGTCAATAAAGATGTTAATAATAATAATAGCAAATGTAGGGTAATGCGAATGGGAGCAGGCATGAGGAGACCAGAGATACACTATATAATGAAACCAGTGTTCGAGCTGGTCAGAAATATTGCCAAACATGTTAACACAGGCACACACTCATACATTAACTATGTATACAGTAATGACAAACCTGAGGACAGCATTCAGGAACCTAGACAAGCCTGACCAGCTAGCCTAGACCAGCTTTGAACTCAAGCATTGCAAGTTCTCACATGCCCGTGTGATGTTGCTAACCACCTAGTCTCACACGATTAATATTCTGGATAGGCTACTTTAATTTGGGCCAATGTGAAAAACAGTTTGCTCGACTAATCACTGCGTCGCTCAAAACACATGTGCACAAGACTGGTTGCCGACAGTAAAAGGACGGTCAGTATAGTGACGTGAGTGGGCAGCAGAGATTGATTGCTGCCACCAGAGGCGGCTAGTTTATTGTGCACCCCATACTCATCCTATGAGCGGTAGCGCAAGAAGGATTATTGAGGGTACAAAAGTTCTTTATGAGACCTCAATGGGGATTATTACATAAATAATTGCATCCATCCTGCACATCTTATAACTATGTCAGCTGGTTACAGATATTTTTTACTTTCAGTATTTATGTACCCAAAGCAAGACAGATATATGTTTAGCGTACGTATTAAGGGGTTCAAAATCAAAATGTTTTAGATTCACCACTTGGGCTGGACGGTAGAGCGACGGCCTCGCTTCATGCAGGTCGACGTTTAATCCCTGACCGTTCATGTAGTTGGGCACCATTCCTTCCTCCCCCCTCCCTCCCCCGTCCCATCCCAAGTCCTTATCCTGATTCCTTCTGGGTGTTATAGAGTCGTAATGACTTGGCGCTTTCCACTGATAATAAAGTCTCACACTGGACTGCAGGAATATGATAAAGTTGAGGCAGCCGAGAGTCTGGAGTAATCCTGACGGTAAACAGATGCTGCGTATCGACTTAAAGCTGACTAAAAAACACAATAGAGTGTATCAACTTAAGTTATTACCCAATGGTAGGTACTACAATTGCATCTTAGTTTATCTGGAAAGAAGAAAGACTCTATATAATACGATGTAAGGAAATGGGTACCGAAGCTAGAATATCAACGATGGCACCACGTTCAGCGATCACTGTAGCGAGAGCTCAGAGATAAATCCTCGCCAGAATATCGATGAGACGACCCAAAGAATCCCCTACGGTTTGTCAAGCTAAATCAAGCTACGTTCCCTAAATTTTATAAACTTTAAACGGCTTATTAGTTTGATAGCCCCAGTAGCCCCTCACCTTCCAAGTATTATAGTGTTTCATTTGTACGAAATAAATTATACACTGATGATACAGTAGGATACTTGTCTACCATTTCCATTTTTGCGAATATTCAATGTCTTTAATTAAAGATACTGAGTAATATTTCCTGAATTAAGCATTCTACCTTCATTATATTCCAATATTTACATCCCTTCCCTCATTTTCATTAGCGGCCTGGACTGTAGGTAATTATTACCGAAGGACAATTAAAATTAACAAACAACTAATGCGAGATGGGAGAATCAACAGGTGTTTCTTAGGGCCAAATTATGAGATTGTGTGCATGACGGGAACTGTACTGGCAATTAGTGCAACTGAATTCAACTCTGCTCCTCGGACGCGATCACACAAGGAATACATGACGTCAGGTAAGATCATCGCAGGTGTTCATGTGGTCGCAGCTCCAATTAGGAAAGTTTAGGGAACATTCCTCCGTACGGAGACAATACTATATGTACTGACAACTTGAGGTCAGAGATGGTGATACTATCATACCAAGGATTATATCGCCACTTACATTGCAGTAATTAAGGGTCCAGGGTTCGATTCTCGGGAAGGGCCAGTTATATAAGCACTTTTCCTTACACCTAATGCCTCTGTTCACCCAGCAGAAAATATGTACCCAGGAATTAGTAAACTGCTGCAGGCTGCATCCTGAGGTCAGTCCTCTGCCAAGAGGTACCTCAACAAGCCTGCCATGTTTCCTCTCCTCGACAATGGGAAGCCAAGAGTCCCTAAATAATTATTACTTAAATAGTTTCTAGTAACAACACAAACTAACATGGTCAGAAAAAGATAAATCTACAAACAAATTTAAAGACAAACCTTTCACTCGACACTCACAAACTTCAGCAGCGTATACCAAAATTCAAAATTTGAAGGAAGAAATTCAGAAACCATAACAAACATTACTTCAGAGACCTGTATAATAATAATAATAATAATAATAATAATAAATAATAATAATAATAATAATAATAATAATAATAATAATAATTCATTGTGTCGGGGGACAGGGAAGCCAGAGTGTATAGCCAGACTCTGTCTGGCTATACACTCTTATATCCAGACTATGTCTGGATATAAGACAGACACGATAGGCTTATATCGAGATCCCCCCCCCCCAGGTCGAATTACTGACCCCCTCAGGATGCAACCCCATAACAAGCGTACTAACTCCTGAGTACCTACTTTGTGCTAGGTGAACAGATGTATTAGGTTAAAAGAAATGTGCCCAACCGTTTCTGTCCCGCCCAGCTGCTAGTATTCGAACCCGGAATTCTCGATTGTACGTCGAGAACGAACCCGACTGTATTACCGGGACCAATGATGTATGGCAAGTCCTAGTATATAGCACCAACCTGGCGACCAAACTCTCAATTCAGACAATTTGAGAAGGTCCAAAGGTGAGCAACATGAATGTAAAACGCAGAAATTACTTGTATTTATAAGTTTAAGGAACTTTATCTTGCATCACTGGGGCAGAAGAAATCTCAAGACATATTTACGATTTTTCGAGAACAGAAACTCAAGAACACAGATGTTAATTAAGTTCAGATTCAGTTGTAGGCAAAGATGTAGATAAATATTTCCTTACCATATGCATAGTAAGCATATACAAATTAACTAGAAGAGAAGAAATAAAGCAAGCCCGATTCACGGTAGGAAGTCTTAAAAGAATGCAAGAGGGTCGGGAGTCATGTTAACAGATGGCCCAGAGTTGGAAAATGTAGACCTGGAGCGAACCCTGCAAACAGTTTGGTTAGCACGCAAACAAACACACACATACACGCACACGCGCGCGCGAAGTCTAAAAACAAAATATAATTTGAACAATTACCAGTAACAATTTAATGGCAAAACATGAGTCGACTTCACAAAGAAAAAAGTTATAATTATAAAACAAATACATAAAATATTTACTCGCTTTCATTTCAATGGTTAAGCAACTAATTTCAAAGCCTGTGAAATTTACAAAGCCGTACAAAAGTGGTTGGATCCGTTAAGTAAAAACTTACAATATTTATATATACAAAAGACAAACAAATGGAATTCAGTGTGACCAGTGCTAATTAATGAATGCTGCTAATTGTCTCTTTCCCTAGCCTGAGCCAGAGGACATTTCAGGTCCCGTTTATGTGAAACGCATTTTATATCACAAATATTAAGGAAAAATATATTTTTTCCTGCATGTTCTGACATTTACGTTCAAACGAATGCTGGGGTAATGTTTTGCATCACACCTTAATAATGCCATACTTATTAATATTTCCATATATATCAATGTTTAATATTGATATTAAATATTTAATATTTCCATATTACGTGTGTATATATATATATATATATATATATATATATATATATATATATATATATATATATATATATATATATATATATATATATATATATTCACTGCCTCCACTGTTTTGCATCTCACCTTAATATTTCCATATTACGTATATATACGTATAATTTATTATACCTAGAAGGGATATATATTATATTATATAAATATATATATATATATATATATATATATATATATATATATATATATATATATATATATATATATAATCCATTATTAAGCATTTCATGAGAAACCATCATTGGGGTTCATCACTGAACAAACAGTGTTGTTCTCTTCCCCAGGTCGACAGAATTGCCGCTTATAGTATTAAGTCGTTTGAGCCCCCTTTGCCTGTTTACATCTTTATTCAATGATCTCGTTCTGCCCTCAGTTGACGAGGCTGAGCCATTAGCAGAATATTCAGCCTGTGAACTTAGGGAAGAACCATTAAAACATGCACCCTAACTCTATATTAACTGTGAAACCTTCAAACATACTGTACAATTAACTATTTAACTGTTTCAATGGATTGGTATGTCAGAAGACATCCCAATAATCTGTCCTAAATTTGCTTGTCTCAGTTACTATTTTTAACTGCATATCTTATGAATCAAACCGTGTTCAGTGTGGCAGTGAACAATAAAATTTTATTGAAAATTTTGTTCACTATAACATTTATATTATCAGATGTAGAAGGCTGAAGCCTCCTGAAAGATATTTGATTGTTCAAATCTGCAATATTGATCTCGTGTCCTATTGATGATTTCTTGACCCGTGTGGTAGTGAATATGAACAGCATCCTCACTGCCCAGTGTGGAGTGAATATGAACAGCTGCTCACTCCCAGTGCGGTAGTGAATATGAACAGCATCCTCACTACAACAAAACCTGACTAAATTTCTTAGATTACCAAAAAGATGTATAAATTGTGTTAATATGCTTCCATAATATAATATGGAAGCAGATGTACATTATATATTAATTATATTAATATATAATATACATCTGCTTCCACTTCCAAGATCTCATCTCCCCCGAACATTTTCCTGCCTTCAATGTACTTCCTACTTAACGTAAACTCTCCTCTCTTCCCTCCCACTTCAAATCCTTTCTTTATCTCCATTCCTCTTCACCCCCTTCTCTCTGTACCATAAATAACCCCCCTCCCCTCCACATCGCGCAAACATTTTTACACGCAGCCTCCCGAAAGTTGCCGTGCGCCATGATGGCAGTGTGGGCGTTGTAGGTGAGCCTTGAGAGTGAGCTCAGAAGCCCCCGCCCACGACAAGAGAGAGAACATCCAAACATGGACTAGAGGGCCAAGAAGGAAGGCGTGCTGATAATGGTGGAGATATCATGGAAAGGAGACGGCGATTATCATGCACACACCATACCACATTGCAACATTAATATGCATACACAACTCCACATTGCAAAATACACACACACACCACATTGCAGCAACACTCAACATAGTCCAGGTATCTTTATATCCATTTGTACATAAGGAAACAAGAATAAAAATAAATATTTTTGTAAAATAAACATGCATTACAAATGCAACCTACTGTGAACAAATGTGAATCACCGTTGATTGTTTTCATGGGATGGTGCAAGTTCGTATGCTTTGGTGCGCTAATGGAACACATTAAAAGCTTGCCATATCGTGAAAAACAGATGTTCTATACACGGTACAGCAGTTCAATTGAACTTCTAAAGAACATAAAATGAATAAAATTCAGAATACCTCACTTGCCAGGATTTGAAAGTCAAAGAAAGTCTGCAATATAAAATAATAAAAAAACACGCACATAAAACCACTAGATTTTGTAAAAATAAATATATATTATATATATATATATATATATATATATATATATATATATATATATATAATATATATATATATATATATATATATATATATATATATATATATAATATAATATATAATATATATATATATATAATATATATATATATATATATAAAAATATATATATAGATTGATTAGTTGAGATTGATTAGAGATTGATATTAGTGTTCAGTGAGAAACCACAAGGTCTCCTCTGAATACTTTTTATTTTCTTCTCCGAGGCTATGGGTCCCCACATTGGCACCAGAGGTGGTACCCTCACAAACTTTATATATATATATATATATATATATATATATATATATATATATATATATATATATATATATATATATATATATATATATATATTATATATATATATATATATATATATATATATGTCGTACCTAGTAGCCAGAACGCACTTCTCGGCCTACTATGCAAGGCCCGATTTGCCTAATAAGCCAAGTTTTCATGAATTAATATATATACTCTAAATTTTGTCTTATGAAATGATAAAGCTAAAGCTACCCATTTCATTACGTATAAGGTCAATTTTTTGTATTGGAGTTAAAATTAACGTAGATATATGACCGAACCTAACCAACCCTACCTAACCTAACCTAACCTATCTTCATAGGTTAGGTTCGGTTAGGCAACCGAAAAAGTTAGGTTAGGATAGGTTAGGTAGGTTAGGTAGTCGAAAAATAATTAATTCATGAAAACTTGGCTTATTAGGCAAATCGGGCCTTGCATAGTAGGCTGAGAAGTGTGTTCTGGCTACTAGGTACGACATATATATATATATATATATATATATATATATATATATATATATATATATATATATATATATATATATATATATATATATATATATATATATATATAACATTCTGAAAATACAACCTACTTGATGCTCTTTCCGTCCCCATTCAGTAAAATTTATGTGAATGATTACAGTAACTTAATTTGCATAAATGAGTCATTCATGAGCTGTGCATGGTGGCGGCGATTGTGGTGCACTAATAACAATGCTTACCTAATAGTGGCTATAATTCCATGCGTGTGGGTTTTTCACATATAAATGCTTCCATAAAAACCCCAGTCTCCGTGACTGCTTGTGTGACCCTGAACCTCAAAGATGTATAGGGGCGTATATGTCCTGGTGCCAGAGTTGGCCCAAGACTCCCCCAGCCCCAACTCTCTCAATCGTTCTAGTAAAATCCTGCCGGTACGTCCTTGTCCCGGGCAGCGTGCGCTCAACCTCCCAAATATGTACAGGCCAGGGTTTGCGCCCACCAGCTTCTCTGAACACCCTTACGTAACTCGTAGCTGCATTTTTACGTTGATTGGTCATTTTGTAGGCATTGCGCGTGCATGTGATTCTTTACACAAATTTATATAGCAGTTGTCATGTTGCCCATTCCGGTCTCCTGCTCCCTATCCATATTTTCATTACTTTCCACTTGCTATGATGGTATTTTCTACCATTTCACTCTAGCTATGGTGATGTTTTCTACCGACTCAGAATGTTCCGTAATATGTTGATTGCTTGTTATGTGTGTCGCTTTCTCTCTCTTAAATATCAATCTACATATATATATATATATATATATATATATATATATATATATATATATATATATATATATATATATATATATATATATACAATAGGGAAGGGAGTACCATCTCTGGCTGGAAGAAGGGGGACCCATAGCCTCGGAGGAAACCACACATAACGCATTGGAGGGAATGTAGGTCCCCTCCAATACAGTTTCTGTGTGCTTTTCTCCTACCACCTCCTTCCCCTTTTTTTTTTTCCTTTATTGTGTATTTAAAGGTTACAATATATATATATATATATATATATATATATATATATATATATATATATATATATATATATATATATATATAACTGAAAACTCACACCCCAGAAGTGACTCGAACTCATACTGCCAGGAGCACTTTGCACCTGGCGTACAGGACACCTTATCCACTCGACCATCACGACCGGACAAAAGGAGATGATAGCCGAAACTATTTCACCCCCCCCCCCGGCCGGCACTCTGATGGTAATCATGGGCACAGTATTTTATCAAATCACCTCATTCTTTGGGGCACACGTGAGGAACACAAATGCGAACAAGCCTGAATGGTCCCCAGGACTATATAAGGTGTCCTGTATGCCAGTTGCAAACTGCTCCTGGCAGTATGGGTTCGAGTCACTTCTGGGGTGTGAGTTTTCAGTTGCATATAGTCCTGGGGACCATACCTCATCCCTTTGTGTGTATTTATACCTCAATGAATTTATTTCAGTTTCAATTACTACCGTTTCACCCCGGCAGTGGTGAAACTCTCTCTTGCAAGGTAATGTTGTCCACATCCACATCTCGGAATCATTTCAAGCCTGCAAGCCTTCCTGAACCATTTCGTCGCTTCGCTGGAGAGAATAATGTTCCACACACCTTCAACAATATTCATTTTGTAATTAGTAGCATGTCGGAGTACGAACGTTACGCACAATATATATTGCTTGCATTAGCATTTCTCGACTGAAATTTGCTCTATGCTTGACGCTTCGCAAGGCGAGCCAGCATTTCTGTACATACGCCCTCATACCTACGCCCCTACAATGATTAAATTCCTTTGATTTAATTAGGTACATCTGTATTTATGCAGCTACCCTCGGCTATATGAAGGGTTACATAGTTTATTAAGAGATAGCTACGTAATGCTAAAAACGTCCCCAACTCACAGGATGGTTAGTCATAAAGGACCATGTGATCTGTAGTCTGTACTGATACACTTTGGATGCATTATGATGATATTCTCAAGAACACAAGTTAATAAAGCAGCAATGATACGCACTCCATCCACCGCTACCATTCTAGGCACATCGTCTACCATAATTGCACCTCACTGAAGAGCGAAACAAATGGCTGGGACCGCATACTTTAATTAAAGATTTGAGAGCGGAAACTGACAGCGCGAGTATCTTTTGGTGCAAGTGAGTTTATACGTTTGCAACCGTCAAGTTGTGTCTGCAGACTCGAGCTTTAGCTCTTGAACCCCGTCTTTCCAGCTAAATATTGTCTAATGTAATGACTCCCAATCTATCTTTCTATCATATCCACTTTCGACACTGTGAATGGATTGGATGTCTACAATCTGTTCGTGTAGTTAAATCCATTTTCCTACAACTCTTAAGCTAAAATCACCTCTGCAACATGTCTACTGCTCATCTGTTTCTCAAGCTTACACCCATGCAGTCGTCAGCCATGTATGTGCTGTGAACACGCATCTCACAGACCAAGAAACCCAAAGGTTAGATCATCTTTAAGGTCTGCCGATTGATAAAAACACTCCAGGTCAGGTAGGTGTTACGTCAGTGTTAAGATAACTTCTAGAAGAATGGTCTCTTGTAGCGAAATGGTTGAACTTGCGGCCATTATTAAAATTTTTTATACTTTTTCTTTTATAAACGTATTAATTAGGAGGGTGAAAGTTGTGGTGTATTTCTAATATGGCTATTTGCCGGTAGCAGAGTTGGTATTTCAGTACATTACATGTTTAAGGTTGCCATAGTTCCTATAACGACATGTGTGTAGTGATCTATTATGAACACACTGTTATTACTTATGGCTTCTATTATGATGGCTGAAGACCTGAGTAATAGGAGAGAGGATGAGGACTGCAAATATTTTATCTTCACTTTTACCTGTGCTTGCTTCGTTTATGTGCTTGTGGGTGTTGTCAAGTGTGATGCTGAGTGAATACTACAATTTGAACAATGAAAAAAATAAATCTCTGCATTTGCTTATATATTGTCAAACTTTATTTAGGAATTACGCAAAAAAAAACTAATCTATTCAAAATGCTTTCGCCTGGTTTATTTGAATACTTTTCACATATAATAAAAAATAAATGGGTTCAGCGACTGGCAGGGTAAGTTAAGTTTGTTAGGTTAGGTTGGACCAGGTTTGATTTTATCACACTGGACTGGATTGGCTTAGGTAAGGCCGGCGATCAAATCAGCTGGCGAACAGGTATCTTGAGAAAAGACTAGAAATATAACTATTATAATGAAGATGAACTGACTGTGATAAGATGAAAATTAGTGAATGAGAACTCGTACGCACATGTTTGTGAACTTAACTATTTTTGTCTGCAGGATCGAGTTTCAGCTGTTGCCATTTTAATGTTTTAAACTACAAATTTTTGTAGTTGCGAAAATGATTGATAAATTGCGGTCTACCTGTTCGAGTCATCTCAGGGAGTCAGAAGTATGCGAGGTCGCCCCTCACAGTACAGTGGGAATGCTTCCTCCAGAGTGAAAGGCTCCTTCAGAACCTTTTATTCTGGAGGAAAGGGGGGAGGGGGGAACCTTCGGTGAATTTGCCTCCATGTGAGAAAAAGTGAGAACAGAGAGCTTCATGCAGGCTGAATGATTGTTATTACACGTGTGTTGTTTCCTTTCTCATGGGAACATCTTCAAGTTCAAGTATGTTCATTGAGACAAGAAAATACATCTCAAAGGGATAGAGTAGCCTAGGCTATTTCTACCCCTCACTACTTCAAATCCTTCAAGGGGCACACAATTTCAGTGAGTACAAATCAAATCACAATACAAGAATTCCATTTTACATTGCGGGTTGAGGGAACATCTTTAACACTCGCTTGTGTATCAAGTTACTCGTCAAATTAAAATTAATATATTTTTCTAAAATTACTGCAAGACCAAGTTACCTATTATAAAAGTAATTATTTCCTTGTATGGTCGTTAATAATTTTACAAACCATTTGTCTTATTAAACATTGTTTACTGCATATTAATTGTTTATTTTGTAATACTGAGAAGACAGACCCAGTATGAGTAAATAAATAAAGGAAATTGTTCAATTTTACATTGGTTAAGCAAATAATTTAAATAATTAAACAAATTTAACCTAAGATTTACGACACAATTCCATTCTCGTTTCTAGATTTGCCCGAAACCCTGAGCGTAATAAACGACTTTGTAAAAAAAAAAAAAATTCGCCTTAACACCCTTCACAATCTGTATATATCAACTGTGTCCTCCACTGAATGTATTTCTTTCTTATTAACATTACGTTCATGACTCTTGACCTATTCGTTGATCACATTATTGTTTTACCATTCCAGAGTTTCCCCCCCCCCCCATGACTATATCCTTGACTAATTCATTCCACATTTATAGCAAAAATCTTCCTAATATCTCCGTATCTCATCTGCGTGTACCTTTTAACTTAAATATTATCTGTCTTTACTACATTTCTTAAAGTAAAACAAAAATAAATACTACGTTTCTTAACATTTCATAAAACAAAGCATGAAGCTTAGAAGTATATATAGTGGAAATGCATAATGAGCAAAAGCATATTGAGAAGAGGCATAATAAGATCGGCTTCTCGGCTTATTTCTAATCTAATTTAAAACCAATTTGCTGATGCGCGCCCCATCATCTATCAGCAGATGCGCTTCCTAGTTCACAGGTTATACAATTATTTAGCATGAAGAATAATTGAAAGGGGGAGATACAGTAGAAGGCATTTCCCCCCTCCCCGACCCAAGAGATTTGGTCCTGGTTGGTGCTGGCAAAACGGAAGGCCAGGATGTAAGCCACTATTCAAAGGTATTTTATCCTTGGTAATAAGATAGGTTGCCATATCTAAGCTCACGCTGTATAATATGGCAACCTAACTTTTTACCAAGGATAAAATACCTGAAATCCTTGCACTGTATTCATATTTCGCTCCCAGTAGATAAATGACATACGAGATTAAGAAACTCAGTATTGTGAAGACTAATAATAAACAGCAACTCCTCTATGACTAATATCTCCATTGTTCAAACAATTATGTATTAGCGATAAGACCTACCATTAATGTATAATGACTTACTGCAAATATGTAGCTTTTGAAATAGAACATTCTCTGTAACTGACATAAGGTGTGAAGGATAGATGAAATTGTTTATGTAATAATTTAAGATGAGGTCTGATAAAGGCCTTTTGTGCCCTCTGTAATGCTGTAACCCCATACTCATCCGGCTCACAGGATGAGTATGGGGTGCACAGTAAACTAGCCGCCTCCGGCGGCAAGAATCAACAATCAAATTCAAAGGATTTTTTTTTTACCGAATTACAAATTTCTCAAATCATGGTTACCCATACAGAGATATAGCCAATTCAGAGGTTTTTGTGGACTTTTGTGTTATTTATAACTCATGATTTAATGTTTAGAGGTCTATTAATATTAAGTACATAGTAAGAGGGTTCTAGTGACTCACGATTTAATGTGTAGAGGTTTATTAAATACATAGTGAGAGGACTCTAGTGATTATCGAATGTAAGGTTAATATTAAGGTTCAATAATGTCGATATAAGAAAATTATGGATGCACTGAATGTATGCATACATACTTCTGCGTCATCTCTGCGGCTATAGACACTCTTAGTTATTAAAGGCCGGCTGATTCTCTGGTCACTTTGTGAAGGCACACGTGTGAGCTATGAAGTACTTACAGGAGGTGGGTAAAGCGTTTTGTGAGCAGGTGAGCAATCCGGTCGGTCTCTCAGACCAGGCAAAATTACACTCTTGATTTGCCACAACGTACAAAATACAGAGTGCTCGCCTAATCTGAAACGCACGAACCTAAGCAACACCTAACTTAACCAACCTACTCATCGAAAACGTTAATATTTGTGATCCGTTACTTTCATAGCACACTATAGTTTTTACGTTGAGGGAACATAACACGAAACCAGTACCGAGAGTAGGAGGTTTATTTTATAATATATGTACATTGTATGTAAATCTTTTGTGAAGGAAAAATAAACTCATTTATATAACCTACAAATGGAGTACGGTTAAATGGGAATATGTAGAGAGTGATAAAAAATGATGAAAGATATGGGGGCTGACGTGGCAAACCAGCCGGACGCCGACGAGATTTAATAAGAGAGGACAGGTTGAACTGACGACCTTGATTTAGAAGGCGAATAAATACAAAATATAAAGTTACAATTTTGTATTTATTTACGTTGCAGGAGATTCTAGAGTAATTTGAGGTACTACCAAGTGGGATACATATAAAGAGAGAATCCAGGTTTCCTAATATATTTATATGGGTCTAGTTAAGATTATGGTATGTGTGGTTGCTCAGTAAACTTACGATTGTCGGACAAAAATATTTAGGTTACCAAATTGTTTGTGTTCTTTGAGAAACATAAGCAATATTGGTGAGTGACTATTAATATACATATGCCAGAAGGCCATTAGGATATGAGGAGTTTTCTACTGAATATTTGACCTATTAGATGTATTTAGTTTTGTAAATATAAACTTATTTTCCGCCACTATACTCAGACGTTTCTATACTCCTCTTGGAATTTCCCACGGCTTAACTAGAAGGTTAACATCAATCATACTTACCTAGACAAACAATTAAGTGTAACTATATGGCCAGAGCAATAGCCTAGGGGCACGGCCAAACTAATGATTGGATATTAATTTAAGGGCCAGGCCGTGACGGAGAGTAAACATCAGCACAACATATAAAAGACTAACACGAAAACGGGCACCAGACTGCCACAGTAAAAAGAAACGGGTATTAACACGTAACAGAAGCAAAAGAAGGAATGTTGGAGATGATTGGAGAAGATGGACTGGGGTTGTGAGGTTACTGCAGAAGGTTGAAGCTAGAGTTCTGGAGGAGCCGGGCGTGATGTCATTAACTGCGGCCACAAGCACCCCCCTGAGGATTCCCGTCGATGACACCGCCTGGCTGAGAATCACCGTCCTGGGAAATGTGGTAATGGTACAATCTTGGAGACAGCGCGTCGTGGGAGGGAGCAATGGGAAGGAAGAGGGGAAGAGGTAGGGGTTTTGTGGAGGGATTGGGTTGTAGGGCATGAATAAGGTATGATTGAAGCTTCGTCTCTTCTGTTATTTATGTCAACAATTTAGGGGAGGGGGAATTTACACACTTCACTAGCTTGAACACTAAAGTCTGTATCATTCTTTTGACAGTAACTCGTTCGATGACTTCATCATTTCACTTTTTATTTTTATTTTGTCTTTTCGTAATTTATCATCAGGAGGCAAACACGCTCTTCAAATTTTCTGTCTCTGCTGTTCTAACCTCGGACTTTCGCGCTAATGCCACTAAACTTTCTCCGAAACTAAACGTAATCTGCGATATGGCCACACCCTCCATAGATCTCTAAACTAATTACAGTAGTATCCTTAGCATTTTTTTTACTCTTATACAACATCAACTTTCGTCTATATTATAGTTATGCCGTGTCTCAACACAAACTCGATGTAATTCATAAATTACTTGGGAATACGAAAATACTAATCAGTATTTGGAACTATCTGTGTTGCAAACCAGACGGCCGAACTTATAGAAAGTGCAGGAGAACGAACGGAAAGGTAGACAAACGAACTGTACTCACCAATTAGGTGAGTACACACACACATGCGGATGTGCAGGTGCTGAGGTCCGGTGGGTTCGCTGGGTTCTGGAGGGCGGGCGGTTGACAGATATACAAATCTCTGGAGCATCTTGCAATGGACCAGAGATGAATAATAACACAAGGGAACACAAGCAAGGAAATGACAATTCTAGTCACACCGTGTCTTCAGAGGTCGCGGCAGATTGGTCCGATAAAATATGATAGTCTTCTTTCGGAAAATATTTCGCACTAGATAGTATCGCATTCTTCAAGACTCCAGGAAAAATCCCGTACTCAACTGGCTGCACTTTCCTATGTGTACTATTTGTGAGGATTGAGTTCTAGTGCTCAGTCCATCCATTTAACCATTGTTCGTCTGATGAGATGACTACTATTTGTGTTTTGTCGCGTCTTCAAAATATTCATTGAAAATTAAACGAAAAAATCTACAACTTAATGAGCCTTTAGAGATCCCATGGTTGGCTATGACAGCTAGCTTTTCACGCCAGAGGCAACTACTCACCCACGACTGAAGCCACTGGGGTGGTAGTCCCAGCAGCAGCCAAAAATATGAGAGCCTTCTGGGAGTCTATGGGGGACCAAAGACTAACTTTCAACATCTTATGTCTACACTAGCGAAGCCTTGACCTATCTTGACATCTTTTAGGGCCGAATTTTAGAAGGGGAATAGTTTTCACTTAAAATTTGCTTTCGTAATGAATTTTCATTATTTATAGATTTAGATGGTGCAGATTTTTTAAATAAAATGGGAAGGAGAGGAATTAAAATAACTTTGTGTGGGGTTGCAGTAAATAAAAACAGTGCTGAACGGAATCTTGAGTTATCAAATACGTCCCTTTGAAAGTGTCATTAGACGAGAACACTTGGATGAATTTGAATTAAGTAGTACAGTGCAAACTGGAACTAGCAGGTACTTTGTTTATTACAATGAAATGTGTGACGTAAAACGTGTATGGGGCAAGTAACAAAGTCAGCAGACTAACAGACGTTGTCACACCTCAAATATGATTTGGCTATAAGTATCTCTGGCAGTTCGGATTGTATAGGGATCTAGATGAAGTAAAGTGTAAAGTGTGTGGACAAAGATAGGGACACACACTCGAACACTATATCTTGGACTGTAGTAAAATTAAGCCATTTAGAGATAAATCTAAACTCACGTTTTATGATAGACAACCTGTTTTATTACTCAGGATAAAATACCTGAAATCCTTGCGCTGTATCCATATTTCGCTCCCAGTAGATAAACGACAAATGAGATTAAGAAATAAGTAGTGTATTGTGAAGACTAATATTAATAAACAGCAGCTCCCCTATGAGTGTAATATCTCCATTGCTCAAGCAATTATGTATTTACAATAAGACCTACCATTAATGTATAAGGACTTACTGCAAATATATAGTTCTTGAAATAGAACATTCTAGCTGACATTGTAATTACAAGGTGAGAAGATGAAATTGCCTGGCAGAGGCCAGGCAATTTGTTTGGTCAAAGGCTCAGTTTGGTCAAAACATCTACCAAATAGTGTAATAATCTTCGTTGAGGTCTGATAAGGCCATTTGTGTCCTCTGTAATCCTTTTTGCGCTACTGGTCACAGGATGAGTATGGGGTGCACAATAAACTAGCCGCCTCCGGCGGCAACAATCAAAATCAATTTGTGTGAGAGGTCATTCTAGGGAAATAGATCTGTGAATGCAACAGAGAAGCTGACGCACGAAAGGCAACATGGTGGAACAAGACTGAAGAACAAAATTGCCCATGGTGAATGGTATGAGTGTGTGCCTTAATCCTAACCTCAGCAAACCTGATCCTCTCAAAAGCCTTCACCGTTAAAATATTTTCCATTAGTACCCTTCACAATCCCTAGAAAGGGTGCATGTTTTCCTCATGTACAGACAGCATAGGGGATTAGTATAGGCTAACCAAATATTTAACAGTTGGTTATATGAAACTCAAATTATTTGTTCGTACAATGTTGCAATGTTCCTGTATTATTTGGTCCATTAAATTCATATGAATCTTATTAATTTTTTCTGTTAATTATTATTACTTTCTTTTACCTTTTAAATTATACCGGTTGTACCTTGCCTTGCTCATTTCGCCATTTCTTATCTTATAACATGCTTAGAGATTTGAAGGAGTGTCAGCCAACACCAATCTCAGTATATAGACAAGACAACAACAACTCTTTCAAGGTGCGTGACAATGCACAAATAGCAAAGCACCATCAAAGAACAATTAATCTCTACAAACATCCATCACAAGAGAGATATCCTGTCGACAAACAATGATGAAATAATCGACAGATACAACGGCAAGAGATTTTACATTGGCGAAGCAGAACACAAAAAACTCATCCAATTATCAACAGCCAGCTAATACTATGTAACACTCTGCATCTTGGAGCCCAAGACAGAACATCCATCATACTATCCCAGCCATCAGAGGTACAGAGATGGTTAAGCTGCAATGGGCCTATTGGCCTATGCGACACTTCACTTCACTCTCGATTATAAGTTCAGCCTATTCGGCTCAAACAGCTTTATGTTCTACTCATGTCCGTTCCATTTCTGGATGGTTTAATCTTCACCAATCAATCAATCTCAAGCAGCTAAATTGTATTCACTTCTACTCAGCCCCAAATGTACGACACACTTGCATAAACTATAAGTTATATGAAACCAGTGAACTCTTCCTCCTGAAAGAATTCGAACCATAGAAAGCATAGTGCATCAAATACACCAGCATAACCAGTACGCTAACCACTTGACCACCAGACTGTTAAAAAGATTGTAAGTCGTGAGACTTATCCCCAATCCCTAACAGCACCAGTCATGACCAAGTGATCACCGATCTTTTTCATCAAATCAGTCACTACAGCGGAAAACGTGAGCCCCAAATGTATGACACACTTGCTTAAACCACAAGTTATATGTAACTAAAGAACTTAACCAAGCATTGTAACGAATACTTTCTAAGGCTCGAATCGTTTTACGTGGAAGAGTTCTTTGGTTACATATAACTTGTGGTTTATGCAAGTGTATCGTAAATTTGTGGCTCGTGTTTTCCTCTGTAGTGATTTGATGAAAACGATCGGTGATCTCTTGGCCATGACTGGTGCTGTTGGGCAACCCGTTCTCGCAAATTTAATAAGTCAATATTGACTTATTAAATATGTGCATAGGTGACATACTTAACATAATAGCTACCCTTAAAAAGATTCATAGAAAACACCGACCTTACCTAACCTACTTAGTATGTTAAGATAAGCATCTTATTGCTTCGTAATTACAATTATTACCTAACCTATAATAGGTATAGGTTAAGTAATAATTGTAATTACGAAGCAATAAGATGCTTATCTTAAGATACTAACAAGGTTAGGTAAGGTCGGTGTTTTCTATGAATCTTTTTAAGGGTATCTATTATGTTTAGTATATCACCTATGCACGTAGTTAATATGTCAATATTGACTTTACGAATTTGCGAGAACGGGTTGTGTTGGGGGTTGGGGATAATTCTCACAACTTCCAACCCGTTTAACAGTTTGCGGTGGTCAAGTAGTCAGGGTACTGGTTATGCTGGTGTATTTCGCTCCAGTATGTTGTTATTCTACTGTTTAAATTTGGGATTTGGCCTTCTAATATCTTCCATGTATATATTATTTGATACCTCTCGTCTCCTTTCCAGTGAGTAAATTTTGAGAGTTTTGCGACGTATAATAATTACAGCGCTTTATTGTGTCGATGCGTACGGTGTATGTTCTGAGTAGTCCCTCTATTTCATAAATTTATCCTGCTCTGAAGGGGGAAGTGCGCACCGAACAGTATACTCAAGGCGGGGCAACACCAGTATTTAAATAGTATTAACACTGATGGAATCCCTAGATAAACCGTTCTCATAATCCATCCTATCATTTTCTTGGCTGCCGCTACATTTGCTTGGTTATGTTCACTAAATGTCAGGTCGTCAGACATCATAATACCCAGATCTTTTACGTATTGTTTTCCCCCTCTTTGAGTAGGTCTGATTGTGTCCTGTACTCTGTATTTCGGTTAAGATCTTCATTTCTAACAGACCTAAGTACCTGGAACTTATCACTGTTTAACACCATGTTCTTTTGCTTTGCCCAATCAAATACTTGATTAATATTGGCTTGTAGCTTTTTCAGAGTCTTCTAAAAACAAACCTAGCCTATCCTAGCCAAGCCTAACAAAAAGAAAATAAGATACACAACTTTGCGTTTTATATATGGTGCACAGGAGGTATGCGACGTCACTATGACGTCATACAGTTCATGCCGGGACAGGTTTTAGATCCTACTAGGGCAGTCAGTAACATACGACGGGCGTAAGCCTGAGCAACACACCCCCTCTACAAGAGAAAACTATTAAGACTTGCATTAAATTGTCCTCAAAGCCTCTGCCTTTAAAAATATCCCCCACCCCCCACCTTTTCCCCATCATACTGCCTCCAGGGGTACCTCGTGCCCCCAGCTGCACTTCCCCACTTACATAAATCATCTTAGTAAATACCATTTAAGTATATATAATAACCTTTACCATAAATAGCAAAAGTTTCCACGCTCTTAACATCCAATGCTTTCTTACCTCTCATTTTCTACCCCATTAATTTCAAAATATTACTACTACTTTATTCTTCCGTAAGCACCAGATCTTTTGATTTAGGCTCTTCTCAAAACACGTTTTGCCCCCTCGTGCTCTAATTCTACTCTGGCGTTGTACGAACTATCACTGACATTAATAATATTGTTATCGTGAAAATTAACATCTTTGAGTGTTGCTTCAAGTCCAACAACCGATTTGTTAATTATCAAGAAAACAAATTCCTACCTACAAAATTCATAAAATAACATTCCTCTACGTCCAACAATTTGGAAGCGTGTTAATTATTCTTTTAGTACATCTGGTATTATTCGAGCAGCAAATACTGACAGAAGTATTCAGCCACAATTAGTGTATCAATTTCATTTAAAACTATCAAACACGGCACATGCTTACGTACCACGTACACAAATGACAAGTAATTGTCATATCCTTTAACCGAAACCAGCCGCGTAATACCCAAAAACTCTTACTTCACATAACCCTGCAGCTTCATATATGTAATATATCGTTGTATTATGAAAGAAGTGGTGATGCTATTTATTTTGGCAATGTGGCGTAATTGGGGAGCTCATATGCATTAGATTATTAGACGATTAAACCCTTTGCGCCCTTTACCACTGATGCACTCAAAGTTACATAAGAGTCCATTTAATTTTCCACCCACCCGCAAGCTTACTCTAATCCTTCTTTTTCTTAATTCTTCAAATTTATGAGCGAGTTCCCAGCTCTACCTTTAACCTTTTGTTCCAGCACCTTCACCTTCACCAGCAGTGCGCATTTCCAATCAAAGCTTCTCCCACGACAGGGGCTTTTCCCCTTCAATTATTCCACCTTTTCCCCTCTTCTTGAACGTTTATCCTTCATCCCGCTCCCAATTTTAGTGTATCTTTTCCCAGTGAATATACTTAATCAACTCACTTTTAACCGAGAGCCAAATCTTTCCTTTTTCTGTCTTTTCGCCTAACTTTTCTTGCACAAGCTTAACGCACACACACACACACACACATGAAATTATACCCCCGACCCAAAACCCACATTCCAGACTCTAAACCCACTTTCTCACTTACCAGATGTAACTCACAAAATTATCAAAAGCCCCAACTCGGGTAAAAATTAACATTGATATAATTATTTAAATATTTAAGTGTGTGTGTGTGTGTGTGTGTGTGTGTGTGTCCCAGACACCTGCCCCTGACAGACTCGGCCACGATGGTACAAAAGCCGACCAACCCGGAACTCTAGTGAACTTACTGCAAATGATTTTCATTGATATATCACGCCACTGTGATTTGTGTGTGATATATGTATATATGCATTGAAAGTCCTTTGAATATTGCCAGTCTCAATGCAGCTCATACCCTCAGGACAAAAAAAAATTACCTTTATTACCATAAACAATTCGAGTTCACTTTGACTGTGGACAGGAGAGAAACAACAGATGATGTGCCGCTACAACTAAACTCAGGTTTCTACCTTGAGAGACACACGGCATGTGACCTCGTGGTGCAAATGCAATGACAATTCCATTAGCAAGTCGCTCAATATTTCATCAGAGCTTCCAGCTTTCCTAATGAAGATATTACTATTTCCTGTTCGGGGTGAGGCTCTTCGCAAAGTTGATTGAACGTACGTAAACAAAGATGGACCGACATGAAGATAAAGGCGCACGCATGCACACACACAGACACATACACACAAAGAGAGAGAGAGAGAGAGAGAGAGAGAAAGAGAGAGAGAGAAAGAGAGAGAGAGAAAGAGAGAGAGAGAAAGAGAGAGAGATCTAAGGACCTTGTAAGCTTTGGATATAATGTACCGTGTTGTAGAGTAATGGATCAGCACAACCACGTGTAAACCTTTTGTGGAACAGGTGGTAAGTGACTTTTTAAATGGCATTGACTGTGATGGGTAGCTGAGGACTTTAAGATAATATTTTTGTATCCTGATTGATATTGAATCCTCATCCACTAAATTGATTACTGTGTCGCCTCCATCTTGTGTACCTGATTTTAAAGCATACTAGAATTAGTGTACCACTGCACTAGGATTGGGAACTAGTGTCAGCTCTTCTTATTATGTGCCATTGTACTTATCATGATAATGATTCCGAGGAGCTTTGATGAAAGCTAAATTTATGTACTTTTGGAGTAGCAGTTGTATATAGCTGTTTACTTATGTTTTACGGTGTCTTGCTTAGATATGCCCCAGTAAAGTAGTAAATTTAAATTACTGTTTCTTAACCCTAGACAATATTATTGAAGGCCAGGTGGTTTTATTGAGATTTTGACCAGGTCATTGTTGCCAGTGATGCTGTGGAGCATGAAGACACAACAGTAAAAAATATTGAAATGTTGTGGATTCTCTCTCACATTGGCCTGCAGGAACATGATAAAGTTGACGCCCTTGCTAAGGTTGCAGTAAATAAAGAGTGTTGAACGGAATCCTGAGTTATCAAACAGGTCCATTAAAAGTGTCATTAGACGAGAACTCTTGGATAAATTTGAAGAAAGCAGAACCGTGAAAACTGGAACTAGCAGGTCAATTGTTCATCACAATGAAATGTGTCAAGTAAAACATGTGTATGGGGCAAATAACAAATTCAGTATACTAACAGACGTTGTCACACCTCGAATAAGACTTGGCTACAAGTGTATCTGGCAGTTCGGCTTGTACTGGGATCTAGATGAAGTAAAGTGCAGTGTGTAGACAAAGACAGGGACACATACTTGAGCATTATATCTTGGACTGTAATAAAATTGAGTCATTAAGAGATAAACCTAAACTCGCAGTGTATGAAATGGCAAACCATCGTATTTCTAAGAATAAATTATCTGAAATCCTTGCACTGTGTCCATATTTCGCTTCCAATTGATAAACGACATATGAGCTTAAGAAGCAAGTACTGTAGTGTATTGTGAAAACTAATAATAACAAACAGCAGCTTCCCTATGACTGTAATATCTCCATAGCTCAAACAATTATGTATTAGTGATAAGACCTACAATTAATGTATACTGATTAAGTTTAAATATATAGCTCTTGAAATATAACATTCTCTAACGAGCTGAAATTATAATTATAACGTGTGAAGGATTGATGAAATAGTTAATGTAATAATCTTCGTTGAGATCTGATAAAGACCATTTGTCCCGTCTGTAATCCTTTTTGCACTACCGCTCACAGGATGAGTATGGGGTGCACAATAAACTAGCCGCCTCCGCCAGCAACAATCAAATCAATCGGCACACCCACAAAGACTACATATATACTGTTTAAATTTTTGTTTTCAATTTCAATGGCGTCTGAAGCGGCTAAGTTGGACGTAGAAAACGTTTCTGGACCATTATAGGTGTAAAACTAAATACAGTTAAGGGTTACTTCATTCCAGAGTATAAAATAACTAAAAAGATATAAAAAGATTCGTGTTAGAATAATTAATCTAAACTCCACTGATCATATTAAGAAGTAAACAGCGATGGGCAAAGTACAATTACATCTGTATTACAGCACATCTGTATGGAGTGAACCAAGCTCCACCACATGTGGAACTCCAATTGTACAGAATTTTAATTAAGCCTCATATTCCACTCCATGTAAACAAATCCACAAGGGCCGTGACGAGGATTCGAACCTGTGTCCGAGAGCATCCCACACGCTGCCTTAATCAACTCCATATGTTCCACTAAATTTAATAAAAATGTCAAACGAATCCCAAACAAAGCACTATGATTTGTAGCAAATGACAGAGCAAGCACTGACAATCTCCATCAAAGATTTTAAGGTGGAACTAATAAACACACATTTACATAGCCTCTCAAGAAAATAACTGTTTGAAATAATGAGCATGTATCTGTCAAACAAGGACCCATTCGTAATTCACAGCATCATAAATTATGAAATACATGAGAGACCTCACAGAACGAGAAGAATGTATTTACAACAAAGAGTCAGAAATCCCCTTCACCATCATATATGCGAACACTGCATATGTTACTTTGCTGTGTTCGCATATAGTGCTCCATAGACTAGAACTTTTCATGTTAAGTGCTCCTCAGAAAGCATTGTGTTCCATGCCACAGTTTTTTGACACATCGAGCCTTGGCTCAGCTTCCACCTAAGCCTTCCACTGCCTATAGACGCTGAAGCTGGCATAACGCCAAGCTGTTTTTATCTGCGTTTGAACTGAAGTGCGTACCCATAAACTTATATAATTTTCTGAATATGTGCATAATCGTACTTCAGCAGGAATATGTAAGCTCTTAACAGAATATCTACAACTACATTTAATTCCTATTATCGCGCAAAAAATTACGGAACATTCTTAAAACTAATTTCTGAGCATTGGATAATCCACGGATTGTTAAGTAACAACATAAATTATACAGTGAATGTGGAGGAACACTAGGTGGTGTGAACTAGTGTGAAATCCCCCTGAAATAATGACCCTATTCTCTTTTCAAGAAATAAACATCGGCATTGACTTGTTAGGAACTAGATCAGGATATGCATATAATAGTAATCAAAGCACTACTAAATTAAAAGTCATGTTAAATTACATTTGAATTTAAAGAAACAATTTACATTTACAAATGAAAGTAACATTTCATTTCATAAATTATTGAATTACAGTACCCACATTCACGGTAGTGTGGCATACAATTTATATGACTTAAGACGTGGAATACCTAATTCTCCTGTGCTCGAGTGGTAGCCACGGGAATTGGTAAGTTCCATTTGGGTAGCGATTATTCGCCTAGGGATCCTGCCCATTTAAGACTAACCCATGGTACAGTTGATACAGCATCTACCTTCCATGAATATCCTTCTGGGCTGTGGAGTTTTCAGTTTATATTATATATATATAATGTTGTTAAATATGACCGAAAAGGTAAGATTAATAATTTTAACACGAATTTCTTATGTTTCATTTCACTGTCGATGATATTTGAAGAATCAATTCTCCAAAATTCATTTTCATTTCTTGTCTGACGCGACGCCTGAACGCGTTTCGTAATAACTTATTACAATTGCAGTCTCCGTGGTGTAGTGGTAAGACACTCGCCTGGCGTTCCGCGAGCGCTATGTCATGGGTTCGTATCCTGGCCGGGGAGGATTTACTGGGCGGAATTCCTTAACTGTAGCCTCTGTTTAACGCAACAGTAAAATGTGTACTTGGATGAAACAACGATTCTTCGCGGCAGGGGATCGTATTCCAGGGACCGTTGGATTAAGGACTTGCCCGAAACGCTACGCGTACTAGTGGCTGTACAAGAATGTAACAACTCTTGTATATATCTAAAAAAAAAAAAAAAAAAAAAAAAAAAAAAAAAAAAAAAAAAAATCAAAGACTTTAGTTTACACACACAACTGCAACCTGTAAACACGCAAAATTCGTCCATACTTATACTCGCATTTGGGTGAGGTGGTCAAACTTGTAACAAACACAAGACTTATGTTTGTTACAAGTTTGTTCACCTCACCCAAAACTGTTGTATCATATCACCTCACCCAAATGCGAGTATAAGTATAGACGGATTTTGCGTGTTTACAGGTGATATGATACACGGATTTTGCATGTTTACAGGTGATATGATACACGGATTTTGCGTGTTTACAGGTGATATGATACACGGATTTTGCGTGTTTACAGGTGATATGATACACGGATTTTGCGTGTTTACAGGTGATATGATACACGGATTTTGCGTGTTTACAGGTTACAGTTGTGTGTGTAAACTAAAGTCTTTGAAAATGTAATAAGTTACTACGAAACGCGATCTGGCGTCGCGTCAGACTAAAAATAAAAATTAATTTTGGAGAACTGATTTTTCAATTATTGAGAAAATTCGTGTTAGAATTATTAATCTTACCTCTTCGGTCATATTTAACAACATATGTTTACAAGAAAGACTGCTACCAAAATATACTAGTATATATATATATATATATATATATATATATATATATATATATATATATATATATATATATATATATATATATATATATATAGCTTGACTTGAAATGAGCTAGTATTGTTGCGCTCGAGCAAGAGCCCAAGATGAATGGTGGTCTCCTGCACAATGACAGGTAAATAATGGACCAAAGGGCCATTGGAGCATATCTTACCCACCTTCCAGTTTCCCCCATCACCCCTTTCCTGCAATATGATTACCTTCTCCCCTTCCCCATTACCTCTCGCTAACGCGTTAGCTCCTTCAAATTACTTTTTCCCTCCGCTACCAAATCACTTTTCTCCCCGACTAGTCTGTGGTTTCAGTCTTTCACTATCGACGTCTCTGTCTCCCTCCTCCTTAGTTCAGGAACTGAATAATTACCCCATCCCCTCACCCCCAATATGAAGAACTTATAATATATAAACTGAAAAATACTAGCCATCAAAAATTAAAACAGAATGTAAACCGTCAAAATATATTTATATTTAATACAAGAACTGAAACTCAATTAAACACCAGGAAACAAAATCTGCATTTGAATTATCCTATTACTGTGACACCCATGTTACTGAAGGTAGAAATAATTATTATGGACAAAATCGTCGAACAAAATATGGTTGATCACCATACGATTTACAAAAAAACAGTCTTTTAAACAAAGTCATTACAGTTCTTTAATTACATACATAAAATGCAAATAAATTAATCCAAAGATGAAGCATATCTAGACATTATTAAAGGAGTATGCTACAGGATAAAAATTAAAAGTCTGGGTCCAAAACTAACTTTTAATGTGGTTTAATTTACAGTTAATAAATCTGGAAAACAATAACATTATACATGAAAACTGACTGTTTGTTTAGAAACCAGCTGAGATGAATGACTTTAAAGTGGTGGATGGCAACGACCTCAAGCGCATTAAATAATGTCCAGCCGCCATAAACAAATCTACAGAATGCAAGACTTCATAGTAAAGACATACTTATTATAGGCTAAAATGTTAAAAACCCTTATAATTTTCAACAGAGATTAAACTTCACTGCGTACTCTGTTTAAAATTAAAACTTCCCCTCTCCTTCTCCCCCCCCCTATTTCTCACACTTCTGTTAATTCCGATTTCTCTTTCTGATCTAACACCTTGTCCACTTTCCACACTCCCGTGCATGCTATCGGCGTCTACAGTTTTATTTATTTCACTATTTTAACTTTATTCTCTCCACTTTCACTCTATTCTCATCCAACTCTCCTCTCTCACTCTACTTTCCCATCTCTCACCCCCACAACCCTCCTCTCTAGTCTCTGCCCTCTCACCTTAGATCCCATGCTTTCTAAATACTCACTTCCTCTCACCTTCACTTCCATTTCTCACCTTCGTTCTCCTTGAGGGAGAGTAAAACACCCGCTTGCAGGGTCTGGGTACACACTACGTCGTCAAATCAATGAGCTGCTTGCGAGCTAAAGAAGAAGGGTCATGGCAGCAGCCCGTATGGAAGCACACTACAGAGGGAGGGGACAGGAAGCGCAGAGGAGCGCAGCCTCAGCACCACCACCTTTATATCTAATGCCACTGTCACCACAAAGAAGGTGGGCCAAAGATACTATTTAGAATGGTTAGGGAGAGCGAAAGAAAGATTAGAGGTAGAAACTCAGAGGGAGAGGTATGAAGTAAATTTTTAAGTATCAAGTAGGTATCAAGGGAGGTACCTAAGAAAAGAGTAATGCAAAATAAACAATATGAAATAGCTTAAAAATGTGACCAGGTAGTCATGTGACGCACAAAACGTCCTCAGTTTTTATTAGGCATAAATTTGCAGAACTAGGTAACCGAGTTGGAGTGAGATGTGCGTTCATGGTAGTAGTATGTGCTAGCACGGTTCCCTATATTTGCCTGGAAAATTAAAACACTACGAATTTTTAATGTTGATATTATAAAAAAACACGCTATGTGGGATATGCACGTCCAGGAACTGACGTTTCGCTGGCGTCATTGGATAAATTCCTTGCTTAAAACAGAGATTAAAGCAGGTTATATAACCAATGGGATGGATATATATATTGGCTGCTCCTCAAGTATCCTCAACCTTTGAAGAAAAACAAAAATGCCTCCATAAACTCTAAAATACGCAGCATAAAAGCTAAATCGTTTCAACTTTAGAGAAATTTACAAACAAATGTATGAACCACAGCCCCCCCCCCCCCTTACGTACCACACACGTACCACACACCATCTCACGCACCCCACCCACCTTGTGAATGATAACCTACCTTATGCAGCTCCATCAATTTTACGCACCACAAGTCTAATGTACTGCAACACCCTATGTGCAACAACCCACTTTCCGCACTACAACCTGTCCCCAGCACCCAGCTAGCGGCCGCCGAGATCAATACCACCAGGATTATGAAATTCATCTGTGCAGTTAATTAAATGAAGCACAATAAAACAGAAAATAAATATAATCATCAGAGGAACTGAAGGGAAAAATAATAGATCTAAAGAGGGACTACGAAAATGATAAAAGATGATAGTCAAATGAATAAATAAAAATAAAGTACCAGGGCATCATGAGCTAAAACCTCGATAAAAGCTATCAATAAATTTTGCACTCAGAAGAAGCATCATATAACGAATTACTGCACATTAATACACTGAAATGTATTGTGTTGGGCACTATATTCTTGTTATTGGTGCAGAGTGTCACCCCTCGTACCTGCGGGATGTATTCTGCTACCAGAAACACTGATGTATAATACCAAGTGGGACGCACTAAGAGAGAGGTAGTGAGAGGTTCTCTTGATTTGCCCTCTTTTAAAATCTAACCTCCTAACCTAACCAACATGTACGAATCAAATCAACGCATCTATCAGTTCGATAGAAAACGTAGATATTTGAAAGTTCTTACTTTCTTAACAACTTAACAATTGCAGGCTGCAATTGTTAAGTTGGTTACCATCACGTATAAAACACGACCTATTGAGAGGACGGATTGCTGGGTGTTCGGCGTTAAGTTTTCCTGTTATAATTGATAGTTTCCTGCTTAGTATTCTTTCTATTTGGATGGAAAGTTAAGTAGTTAGGGATGCGGTGATAACTGGGTGTCTGCCGCTGAAGTTCCACATTGCACCACGTTGAACCTGACGGTACTTTGCTGGAATCCTCTCATCAGTTCACCAAGAGAGAGACGGATACTTCAGTAGAGATCGACAATGGAGAGTCAACAATGAGGTTGTCTTGTCGAGAGGTTTGGTGGTTTTAAAGTAACATTCATTAGAGGCTTGTACTGCACTTCGTCGCTGTTGACTGGGATAACAAAAGAGGATGGGGTTATGCTGTATAGGTTTTTCTTGGGACAGTTGTAGCATCTTATCTGAGGTCTTGAGGAATCGGAAGTTACTTAATAAGAGTGAAATGAAAATTGCAATATATTTTAGATACTGTTAGTCCTGCAAGTGTAATCAATCATTACGCCTGGGTTGATGCGGTGTAAGAGGCATTTATGGTGTGCGTGATGACCAATGTTAAGGAAGGGTTAGTGCGCTGTTGGGCCAGGCTTGATGGCTGGGCTGGTTGCACAATCGGATTATGGTTCTGCCAGACGTGTGGCTTGATTGGCCATAAGTTTTCTATTTTGTTTACCTCCTTGTGCACCTCACCAACGAGGGAGATTATATATATATATATTATATATTATATATATATATATATATATATATATATATATATATATATATATATATATATATATATATATATATATATATATATATATATATATATATATATATTATATATATATATATATATATATATATATATATATATATATATATATATATATATATATATATATATATATATCTAATAAAGCACAACAAAACACAAAAGGAAGTGGGTGGTAGGATAAAAGAACACAAACTGTATTGGAGGGGACCTAAAACTCCCCTCTAATGTGTGTGTGTGTGTGTGTGTGTGTGTGTGTGTGTGTGTGTGTGTGTGTGTGTGTGTGTGTGTGTGTGTGTGTGTGTGTGTGTGTGTGTGTGTGTGCAAATTTGTGCCCTGAAAAGTATTACATTGGTCTAATATGCATAAAATTATACCCAACTTCAATAGCTGTATATAGCTAAAGCATCCACAACAGTAATCCCCTCAAAAAATTCAAAACATTAAATTTAAACATTTAAATATCAACCTCTATCAGTAGTAAATACCGTAAAAACAGTATCACCATTAACTAGCTACTAATGCACACTTCACGACGCACAACCATCATCAACCTAAAAACACCACTACTATCCAAGGATTCCGTCCTCTGCCTCTGGGGGGCGTGGACGTCGGGCTCTGGCTGCCAGTGGCTGTTTGTCGCTGACTGGTGGTGGTTGCTCGTTGCTGCGGGGCGCCAGCTGACTGAGGCGGAGGTCAGCAATATGGCGGCGGCTGGTGGTGGCCGCATCCGCCGTGTGAATACTGCTCGGCTGGAGTTCTCTGCACCGGTGGATTGGGAACTAGTGGCGGCTGCGCTTTTGGATGTCCTTCAGGTGGATGTTAAAGATCTCCTTGGTCTCGAGAAATTTTCTCCCACTCGCGTGGCGGTGACGTTTGCCACGTCACCTGGATACGAGCGGTTTGTGGGGTGTTGGAACGAGCGGACGACTCCCCTTCCTCATTCGGCTGTGTCTGTGACTGTCTCTGATCCGTGGGGTCCACTGACCTTTGTGAGCGTGCACGGGGTACCTGTTACGTTTCCTGAGGTGGAGCTTTCTTCTGTGTTTACGAGGTATGGTATGGTGTTGCGTCATCGGTACAACTTGTTTAGTGCCGGGCGGCTGCGGGGCCTCCGGCTGGGTACTCGCACGCTGCATATGCGCCTCAAGGAGCCCATCCCCTCCAAGGTTATGTGCTGTGGTCTTCCGTTCCGGGTTTTCTATCCAGGGCAGGCCCGCACGTGCTTCCGCTGTGGGGAGGAGGGCCATGACACTGCCCAGTGTGAGATTCCTCGACTGGAGACTGCTTCTGTATTCAGTGTGGGGGATTTTCCCCCCCTCCGTGAGGATGGTGCATCCCTGGCTGGTCCTCGGCGTGGGGGTGTGAATGGTGGGGCACCTGCGACTGGTGTGCCTGGTGGTGCACCTGCGACTGGTGTGCCTGGTGGTGCACCTGCGACTGTTGTGCCTGGTGGTGCACCTGCGACTGCTGTGCCTGGTGGTGCACCTGCGACTGCGGTGCCTGGTGGTGCACCTGCGACTGCTGTGCCTGGTGGTGCACCTGCGACTGCTGTGCCTGGTGGTGCACCTGCGTCTGCTGTGCCTGGTGGTGCACCTGCGTCGGCTGTGCCTGGTGGTGCACTTGCGACTGCTGTGCCTGGTGGTGCACCTGCGACTGCTGTACCTGGTGGTGCACCTGCGCCTGTTGTGCCTGGTGGTGCACCTGCGACTGCTGTGCCTGGTGGTGCACCTGCGACTGATGTGCCTGGTGGTGCACCTGCGACTGCTGTGCCTGGTGGTGCACCTGCGACTGCTGTGCCTGGTGGTGCACCTGCGACTGTTGTGCCTGGTGGTGCACCTGCGACTGATGTGCCTGCTGGTTCGTCTGTGCCTATCGTGTCTTCTGTGCCAGCTGTGGTGGAGGACGTGGCTGCTCCTGATTCCCGTCTTCTCCTTCCGGTGGATGTGGCGGTGCATCCTGTTCCTGGTGCTTCGTTGGTGAATGGGCGAGGTGTTGGGAGTGTCGTCTTGGTGCCTCCCGTTGTAGGCGATGCTTTCACTGAGGGTGATGGGAGCGTCGTCGTTGGTGCCGGCGTTCCTGTTGCATGCATTGCGAGTCCGCCTACTGCTCCCCCTGCGGGTGCGTGCCATGAGGGGGCGTTGACCTCCCATGCTCCTCGCCGGAAGCGCGTTGCGGGGGCGCGCTCACGCAGTCGAGAGCCCCCTGGCAAACGGATTGAGGCTTCGCGGAGTTGTGCCTTGGGTGGTGCCCCCCCTCCTCCTCCTAATTCTCCTGTGTCTGATATGGATTCCGGAAGTGATGCAGTGCCGGTTGGCAGCAAGAATTCCTCGTCGGTGGTGGACGTTGGTGATACCTGGTCAGTGGCAGCGGGGTCTCGGCGTGCTTCGCTGGGTGATGCCGGCACTGTTCGCCTCCTGCGGGATCAGAGGCCAGGCATTATGGTGGATTCCCCGACGGTGGAACGGCGGCAGTTTGAGCCTCAGGATGCTGACGGCGCCTCTGCAGTGGGTGGCTCTGTGCCCTCTGGTGGTCCTGGAGGGGCTGGGGGTCATTAATAGGTTCGATGGCGCCTGCTATTGTTTGTGCGTCTTTGAATGTTCGTGGTCTGAATGCTTTGGCGGTCCAATTGGGCCTTGTGGATGTGCTTCGGGAGCAGCGGGTGGATGTGGCTCTGATCCAAGAGCACAATGTTCGGGATGTGTCTGTGTTGCAGGGGTTGTGTGCTGAGTATCATGTTGTGCTGAACCCGCCGAGGACGTCCTTTGGGGGAACGCTGATGTTGTTTTCACGGAGGGCATCCATTTCCGTGCTTCACACGGAAATGGATGAAGATGGGCGGGTCTTGTTTGTTCGGGCTGAGTATTTGGGGGTTGTGATTCCGTTCTTGACAGTGTACGCCCCTTCTGGGGTGGCGCATCGTCAGGACCGGGAGCTGTTTTTTCGGGAGGGGCTTTTGCCATACCTGCGGCATGATACGCGGGATTTGATCTTTGGGGGGGATTTTAATTGTGTTACGAGTGTGAGGGATTGCTCTAGTGCTCACCCTCGGAATGTTTCGGCCGCTTTAATTGAGGTTTTGCGTGCGTGCGGGTTTCGCGATGCGGCTGTTTTGTGTGGCGGCTCGTTGGAGTATACCTTCGCTGCGCGTGGGGCGAGTTCTAGGTTGGATAGGTTCTATGTTTCTGGAGGGGAGTGTTCGGTTTTTGATTTTCGCACGGTCCCGGTGGCTTTCTCGGATCATTGTATGGTGGTTGTACGGGTTGGTGTCCGGAGTCAGGTGCGGGTGGGGCCTGGGTGGTGGAAACTCAATTGTCGGTTGTTGCGTTGTCCACGTATTTGTGCGCAGTTTCGGGCCTGGTGGGTTGGCATCGTTGCCCGGAAGGCTGATTTCTCCTCTTTGTTCGTTTGGTGGGAGTGGTGTAAGGTGGAGTGTCGGAGGTTTTTTGGGATTGTTGCTAAGCGGGAGGCTGCCGGGAGGTTTGGTCTGCTGCGGTTCCTTCAGGCGCGTTTGTCTTCTTTATATGTGCGGTTGAATGCTGGGGTTGACTGCTTTAGTGAGATTGCTGAGTGTAAGGAGCGTATTTGTGATTTGCGTGCGGTGTTGGCTGACGGTGTTCGCGTGCGTGCTCGTGTAGCTGAGCGGGTGGATGGGGAGAGGCTCTCTCCCTTTCTTTTAGGGAGGGAGAAGGCTGCTAGGGGTTCCGTTCTTCTCCAGGGCCTTCGGCGGCCTGATGGGTCTGTGCTTTCTAGCACAGAGGGTGTTCTGCTTACCGCACGGCGGGAGTTGGAGGCCCTCTATGGGGAGGTGCATGGTGATAGTGTGCTCGCGGGTTCCTTTTTGGACAGGTGCTTTCCCGGTTTGTCGCGCTCGGAGTGTGCCCGGTTGGTGCAGGATGTTTCCACGGTGGAGCTCCTGGAGGTGGTTCGGTCGTTTCGTTCTGGGAGAGTGCCGGGTGCGGATGGCCTGCCCATTGAGTTCTACCTTACCTTTTGGGATGTGCTGGGGGGGGTGCTTTTGGAAGTGGTGCAGGCGTGTTTGCGTTTGGGTGCTCTGCCTGATTCCTTCTGTGACGGGATCGTGCGGCTACTCCCGAAGCCGGGCGATTTGCAGTTGTTTTCCAGTTGGAGGCCTATTACGCTCTTAAATGTTGATTATAAAATTCTTTCTAAGGTTTTAGCGCGTCGATGTCGGGGTGTCGTTGCGTCGGTGGTCTCTATGGAGCAATTTTGTGGTGTGCCTGGCCGTGCCCTGATGCATTGCAATGCCTTACTTCGTGACGTGCTTCTCTATGCGTCCGAGTATCGGCTTTCGGCGGCTATGATCAGCTTGGACTGGTCCAAGGCCTTTGATCGGGTGTCTTTAGAGTTTGTTTTTAGTGCTATGGAGAGGCTTGGGTTTCCGGTGGTGTTTGTGGGGTGGATCCGTTTGTTGTATATCCGGAGTCGCAGTCGCGTTTGTGTGAATGGGTTTTTTAGCTCATTTTTTCCTATTTGCCGTTCCGTTCGTCAGGGGTGTCCCATGTCCATGCTTTTGTATGTGATTTTTCAGGAACCTCTTTTTCGAGCGGTGAAAGCGTGTTCCTTGATCGTGCCTCCTTGTCTGCCGTCCGGTCTCCGGCTTCCCGTTTGCGGGTATGCTGACGACACCATTCTATTTGTAGCTTCGGAGGGTTCTGTTGAAGCTGTCCAGGACGTTCTCCTGCGGTTTGAGTCCGCTACGGGGGCCGTTCTTAATCGGGCGAAGTCGGGGTTGATGGGGATCGGTGAGTGGGCCTCCCGCCTGGTGTGGGATAGGTCGTGGTTTCCGGTGGTCTCCTCGATTCGGGTTCTTGGGATTACTTGGTTTGCCTCCTATGATCGCTCCTTGGAGTGGAATTGGGGTGCTGTCTCTCGGTCGGTTGGTGTTGCAGTTGGCCTTTTGTCGCGTCGTCCCTTGACGATTTATCAGAGGGGACTGCTTGTTGCGTGTAAGGTCTTGTCGCGTGTCTGGTTTGTGGCTCGATGTTTCCCGTTGGATCGTCGGAAGGCCTTGAGTTTGGAGAGTGTGGTGTATAGATATGTATGGTGTGGGCGTTATCAACCGGTGCGCCGTTCGACGTTGGTGTTAGGGGTGAGAGAGGGGGGTGTTGGCATTCCTGACGTTTTCACGAAGGCCAAGGCCCTCTTCTGGGTCTCGTTGCGTCGGGGGCTGGCTCTCGGTGGGGGGTTGAATACGCTGGGTGTGTTTTTCTGCTCGCTTCGCTTCAGTTTTTTGGTTGATTTGGGGGTTTGTCAGGAGGTGGCCTTAGTTACCCCCCCTGTTTATTCTTGGGCCGTGGGGATTCTTCGGGAGCTCTGCCGCCATCCTGGGTTTCTGTCTTTCTCGTGCAAGGCTGTGTATGGGGTGTTGTTGCCCCGGGTGCGGCCTCGAGTGGAGGGCTTGTTCCCGTGTTGGGATTGGGGTGGTATCTGGTCGTGTTTGGGGGCACGGTTCTTGGCGCCTCAGCAGCGTGAATTGCTGTTTCGGGTTCTGCATTTGTCGCTGGCGACAAATGAGCGGTTGTGTATGCTTGGCTTGCGTGATTCTGGGGCGTGTGTTCACTGTGGTTTATGTGAATCGCAGGTGCATGTATTTTATTTTTGTGTCCGGTTACAGGGGTTGGTGGACTGGTTTCGGGATGTCCTGGAGGTGTTTTGTGGTCCGGGTTGTCGGGGTGATGTTTTGCAGTTTTTGTTTTTGTATTTTCCGGCTTATCCGCTGCGGGTGCGTAATACATTGTGTGTTTTGGTTGCTGATTATGTGTTTTGTGTGTGGGTTGGGAGGCGGGAGGGTTTTGGGATCGCCCGAATTTTAGGATTTTTACGGGGGCGCATGCGGTTTACCTGGTGGTGGTTGCAGCGCGCTTTTCCGGAGGAGTTTGGTAGGTGGTTCACAGATGCCTATGTTCGTGGGGTTGCCTTTGGGTCGGCGGGTGCCTTGGAGGCGAGGTGATGTTCTCGGCTTGGGTGGGGTTGGGGTGTTGATGGGGGGGGGGTTTAGAGGGGTTGGGGGGTTTCGGGGTTTGCTTTGCTATGCGCTCCCTTTCCGCTTCTTGGGGTGTCCTTGGCGGGGGTTGCGTGTGTTTGTGTGTCTCCCCCCTTGAGATGCTGCTGCTCCTGTGTGTGTGTGGTGTGTTTTCCGTACCTCCGGGTGCCGGTTGTGTCCGTATGCGTGTGGGTGTGTGATTTTGAGGGGGGTTTTGGCTCCTGCGTGGGCCTGGGTTTTCTGCTGTACTGTTTTCTACTGTTCCTTTTGTGGCCGTGTTTCGCTTTGGCCTGTAACCCATTATTTTGCGTGCTTGGGTGCAGTGTGGTGTGCCGTGGTGGTGTGGGTGGTATGAGTGTGTTTGTCTTGTTGTTTAGAGTGTGTTTAGTGTGCGTGTACATAATTTCTTCTTATTTAGTGTATATCATTTTCCTGGGTAGCGCGTGTATGATCCTATGCTCCTTTGTTCTTCTGTGTGTGTGGTAGGCGTGGTTTTGTGCACGTGATTCTATATCCACGTCTGTGTATGTTTATGTTATTGGTTCCAGGTGTGTTTCAATGTTATTTATGTACTTTATTGTTAATTTATTTTTCATGTAATTTTCTTGGCCATGTTCTGTGTGGCTATGTAGATATGAACTGTTTAGCCTATTGTTTCCATGTACCGTTTTAGCACTTATTTCCCTGTACTGTTTAGCCCATTGCTTCAATGCGTTTTCATTTTGTTCAGCGCTTGTGTTTGTTTTGCGGTTACTGTTATTGTTTAGTGTACAGACTGTTTATTCCTGTGTACTGTTACTTCATTGGTGTACTTGATGTGTACAGGTTTGCGTTGTTTTGTGTGTTCTTGTAATTTGTGTAATTTATAAAAATAAAAAAAAAAAAAAAAAACTACTATCCACTGCCTTTCAACAAGTAGTCCCAACCACCAGAACTATCACCACCCGACCCTCCCCATCTCCTTATCATCTAACTCCACCATTAGCCCTCTACCTACCACAACGCATTCCCCACACCACATTCACCACCGATCTATGTCATCGCTACACATAAAAGAGACCCAAACATATCTCTAGCCATCATTCGCTTTCATAAATATATTACGAGCGCTTTCGCACGTAGTTTTCTTTGTCAGTGTAGCCAATGGATGAGGCGAACGAAGGGAGGGAATTATGAAGGGAAAGCGGCAAGCTATTATGACTATCTAGCCCTTGGAAGGGGTCAGGATAAGAATTTGGAATGAGACGGGGGAAAAGGAGATGCGACCAGATTCCTGGCCTGCCATACGGTATGAGGTAGTACTGGGGGCTGAACCATACAGTAATCCTCATTTATTAGATATTTAATATACTAGAAACGCTTATAATAACTGAGGTTTATGACAATGCTTGCAATGCTGATGAAGCTTATACAGTTATAATATAATACAATAGACAGGAGCCGGCTGTCATGGGAGCCAGTTGTCAAGGGAGCCAGTTGTCACTGGAGCCAGCTGCCATGGGAGCCAGTTGTCACGGGAGCCAGCTGTCATGGGAGCCAGCTGTCACGGGATCCAGCTGTCACGGGAGTCAGCTGACACTTGTGCCAGCTGTCACGGAAGCCAGTTGTCACGGGTTTCAGCGAGCATCGCATAATGACTAACCACAGTTGAGTATTGTTCACAATTACATTTTCCCCTTCCTATGCCTACCACCCACTTTCATCACTTTATTTTACAGGAAACTGCCTAGAAACATTTCATAAATTACCACCAAACAAATTGTTGAAGGAAGCAACGCGCACACAAAAAAACGACAAGGAGCCTAGAATTCGCTTCGAACTTTGGAGTCTTGAACAAATCCACAAGGGGCCGTGATGAGGGTTCGAACCACGGCCCTTGTGTATTTGTTAATTTGATGTGTTTTGTGATTTCTGTGTGTTTTGGAGTCTTGCATTTTCTTGTCTTTGTCTTTGTTGTTGCTGTTGCCATCTATACATTTCACGACTCTTTACCTTTCACCTTCTAACCACACTTTGTTTTGCTTGACGTGTCATAGTAAATGTTTTATCGCCAGTGATAACATTACAGCCTCACCATGGATACCGCTCTCAAGTTTAACGTGCGTCGTATATTCTATCCCCCCCACCCCCCACTCCTTTCTATTCTCGGTGTCGCGAAGACAAATCATATCTCGGAAAGTCACGACAGAGTTGAAGTTAAATTACCGTGACTTAAAGAGATTTAATTTTCGCACAAGCATGAGTGGCTAATTTTGGTTTATCACGTATTCTTATTGGGTAATGTCACTTGGGAGTGTTTTTTATATTGCACATCATGTATTTTTTCTAGCTAAATAGCTGTACAGAGGCAAGTGATACCATTATTGGTGAACAAATAACATTTAACTGTCTTGTAAAAATCTGTGATAAAGAGACTAGAGAGGAGGAAGATTTAGCATTCTCAACATACACGCGTCTCCCTACACCTGTACTGGTGCAGTCATCGGGGGGACTAACCCTTCATGCAAACTGCACCTACTATCAAGAAGAAGAAGAAGAAGATTTAGCAAGACGGGGAGTGGGGAAAGGTGGTTAGAGAGACCCGGACACAGCTGGGTATACTGCTCCTGGTTATAAATTAAATAATTTATACTTTAATAAATATTTAATTTAATAAATAATCCTATACTTTATAAAACCATATATTTACTTGTATATGCATGTTTGTAGAAGACTCTGGAATCTCCCACCTAAGGTACATGTAAGGTAACATTTTACAATATTTTTATTTTATTCAGTACTTCATGTTTCCTTGGGACACCTTATGCATCTCTTGTTCCATACACTATGTACCTTACCATGATACTACACCTCGCCAACCACATCGTCCCTCTCACTTTTGCCTCTCGACCCCCCTAGGCCCCTTAGCCTCATCCTACCTCTCGACCTCCCTCGTCCTCTCAGTACCCAGCGTCCTCACAGCTTCCCTCCTCTCTCCTGCTCAGCGCTCCCCTCTGCCGCCCAGCCTTCTTCATCCTATCAGCCCCTCTCCACCTGTCAACCCGTCTTCCTCTCAACACATGCCTGTTTAACAATACTTTTCATCGCTACCTCTCTCCTCCTCTTAACTACTATCTTCGTCTCAAAATCTCGATATTCCTCGACCTCTTTTTTTTCAAGCTCTTCCTACCTCACAACTCACACATCAGAAACAAATAGTGTTCTGAGAATTTAGGGAGCAGTGTCCAAAAATAGCCTCAATAGATTGTATACCAATGCTGATGGAGTAACAAACAATGAAGACGAAATATAAGAAGAAATTTAGGTAAAACTTTATATGACTGCAATAATGAAACCAAAATAATTTAACAGATACCGTGGGGAGAGGGGGGGGGGGGGTTGATCATCATAAAATAAAATGAAACGAGTAGATGGTAATACAAATGAGTACGCAGGCTACATTATTGGGACTCTGGCAGCAGACGAAAAAATGACAGTAGTGTTAGTAAAATAACATCTCTGAACAAACAACAAAACACCCATACAGGAAAGCAAGGTTTCCAGCAAGCCATACACAGAGGAATTGAGAGGGAGCAAAGCAGCAATGTTTAGTACAGAATACTTCAAAGTACAAGTCAAGTTAGTATTTACATTAACTGGCAAAAATTAAGAAAGGCGAAACTAGGGAGCCAATGCTCGACTCTGTGAGCGCATCTAGGTGAGAACACGCAGCATACTCAACACTGGCAAGTCAAAACATCATTCAGGAGACCAATACTAATTAAGTCCTACGTCAGACCAGTTCCAGAGCGCAGCCCCAACGTTTAGCCTCTACCTCAAAAAGTCTCGGCAAGGAAACTTGAAAGAGTGTGTTTTGCGGCGAGGTCCGTCCCAGAATTACTAGTCATGGGACTTAAAGACTTTAAGATCCCACCTAACGTCGTATGAAAAGAGCGCGCGCAAGTGCGAAGACATGATAAGAAACTTATAAATCACTTATGAGGATTGACAGTGTGGTGGAAAAATTTGCAAATGTTTACAATGCATACTAATATTGAACAAGAGGACATGGATGGAAATTAGAGAAACATGACCGATTGAAATGCTTCAAAATTTATTTTAGCATTATGAATATAAAAAACGCTATCAATTAATCGAGCAGATTTGTAGAAACGCGCTTCATTCATAATTTCAAAAGTAGATATGTTAAAAAAAATAGGTCGAGAGACATTGCATTAGACAATCTGAGGTTACAGAGAAGGGATCCAAGAGCTTAAACTCGATCCACTAGGCACAAATAAGCGAGAACACAAACATACACTGAAAACACTGAACATGAATGCCCCACAAGACACAGTGATAACTGTGTTATAGTCTTTGATTACATTATGTATTTGAAACGAAGACTAAAAAAGCGAGTGTAAGAGTAGAGGACTAGTATTACATAATAATGAGCACCCGTAAAGCAAGGAATTCTCGGAGAGAATACCAAGAGATGTAAAACTTAAGAGACAATGGGCACTAGACATAATGGACTACGTAACTAGCAAATACAAACAAGCATGAATGCATGAATACGTACACACACAAAGCGTTATATGACAGAGTGCTGGGAAGACGGGACACCACGAGCGTAGCTTTCATCCTGTAACTACACTTAGGTAATTACAAGAATCGGAGACTACATTACATGTAGTCACAAACAGTACCATAAAAGGATTTGTCAAACAGCCGATGCTCAACCCTGCAAACATAAATGGTGAGTATATACGCACACGACACAAGCCATACGACATACACAACCACAAAGGATACAACATTACTCACACGACCTCACAAGACAACCACACACGAGATATGCAACCATACAAGATACATTAAACCACCTTCACTCACACCATATACAATTACAGCCATACTCGCTGGAGTCCGACAGATAGCTTACATTTCAGAGTGCAACTTTCTTATCATCTTCCCTGTTTACGGAGATATGTAAGAGCCTGTTTGCAAACCCTCAGTCAGTAGTGACGTCAAGCATGACGGTAAAGCAATACTCAACATAGCAACTACCTTCAAATGTCACGCGAATCAATAAAACAATTACATTTTGTAAGATCCATTTTCGTCATTTCCTCATATACGACTCATTATTTCTCTAACATTCAAAATGCGTGCATGTGACCTTTAAATGTGCAAACTTATGATTGAAGTCACCTCAATATCACGCTCGAATATTGTTAACGTGTGCAAAATAATATTTAGTGCAACACCAGTTGGGAGCAAAACATTCTTTTATTAACGTGGGATGAAACACAAACATACTGTTGACAAGTTTTGCCTCGCCAGTTTGTACATGTGTTCGTCTCTTTGATCTTTGCTCTCTTTTCATCCTTTCTATGATTGATGGGGCTTATGTTACTGTGTACGTATTTACCTAGCTGTGCTTGCGAGGGTTGAGCTTTGGCTCTTTGGTCCCGCCATACGTGTGTGTATGTATTTACAATTAGTTCCTGCAGGATCGAGTTGTTAGCACTCACTCAACCTATCTAACCGTCGATTGTGTAATGTATTGGCACCAGACCTATTTTCTTCTATCATATTTACTACATATATTTCTCTCTAACATACACATCACCAGAATTCAGTCCGTTTCAACTGTCCAACTCACAGGTACCTATTTAATAATAGGTAAATAGGGCATCAGGTGAAAGAATCTTCCCATTTGCTTTTGCCTCGGCCGGGAATCGAACCCGGGCCCTTAGGACTAAAAACCCCGAATGCTGCCTACTCGGCCACGAGACCTGTACACGTGTGTTCGTGCGTGCGTGTGTGTACTCACCTAGTTGTGCTTGCGGGGGTTGAGCTCTGGCACTTTGGTCCCGCCTCTCAACCGTCAATCAACAGGTGTACAGGTTCCTGAGCCTATTGGGCTCTATAATATCTACACTTGAAACTGTGTATGGAGTCAGCCTCCACCACATTGCTTCCTAATGCATTCCATTTGTCAACCACTCTGACACTAAAAAAGTTCTTTCTAATATCTCTGTGGCTCATTTGGGCACTCAGTTTCCACCTGTGTCCCCTAGTGCGTGTGCCCCTTGTGTTAAATAGCCTGTCTTTATCAACCGTCGATTCCCTTGAGAATCTTGAATGTGTGTGTGTGTGTGTGTGTGTGTGTGTGTGTGTGTGTGTGTGTGTGTGTGTGTGTGTGTGTGTGTGTGTGTGTGTGTGTGTGTGTGTGGAGGGAGTGTGTGTGTCCGCACTAATACACGATGCTACAGGTAAATTGGACCAATTGGGACAATTTTGATAATTGGGGAAGTTCCATATCGGAAAAATTCGGCAACTTCTGGAACGTTATATTTTTGGTCAGAAATTTTAAACCTGAAATTCGTCACAAAAATAATTTCGTCGAAAGTGTAATCTTGTTTATTCTTTGATATAATCGACGGCAAAAAAAAAAACTGATACGCAACTATTTTAAATGTTAATGAAACCTTAAAAAGTTATCTAACCTTGAATAATTTATGTAATCAATTAGGCCTTTACTATATAAACAATAGAGGCCTATTTTAGAGAAATATAAACCTGTTTTGGAGAAAAAATAAACATAAATAGAAGTTTGTTGTAATTTTTGAGGACAGTCCGGAATAGAACCGAGGCGTATTTTACTAAAGTCATAGACAATCAATTTTTCTTATCAAGGTCAATCCGACCTCTGTATACAGAGTGTGTGTGTGTGTTGGGGGAGAGGGGAAAGAGAGAGAGAGAGAGAGAGAGAAAGAGAAAGAGAGAGAGAGAGAGAGAGAGAGAGAGAGAGAGAGAGAGAGAGAGAGAGAGAGAGAGAGAGAGAGAGAGAGAGAGAGAGAGACCCGGGCACCGCTGGGTAGCTATGTAGTGTTGTTATTGGGGAAGGTTGAACGATGGAACGGAAGGTGTAAACTGGAACTAACTCATAGACGTAACGACACATTTGTTCCCAGTGGCGGCGGTTAACAAATGGAACAAGCTCCAAGCATGCATCGGTCATGTAAACCACCTCGCTCCATAACGTCAAAGGCAATGTGACCGGGCACTAACTACACTGTCTGCAGGTATTGTGACACCAAGAACAAGCAGTAAAATGCGTGATCCTAGAGCTAGATCACGCTTCCCCTTTACATAGGGATGTAATATAAGCGAACAATATGACACCAACACAACCACACAAATGTATGCCCGAAAGTAACTACATACTTAAAAAATATATGACCATACAGAATACAGCGGCCTATGATACAACCAATCATGACGTATGGTATAACCCTATACAACACAAACTACATACAAGGTAATATACAACAACCCTGTGTGGTTGTAAACCCCATAAACTAAACAACAACCACATTGACTCATTCACTCGAGCCCAACGTCAGTACCTCACACAATTTGAAGCTTTGCAAACAAGCATTGTGTTTACCGATGCACTGTAATGACTAGTTGAAAACCAATGTCAGCGGCGACATATTGAATGATTGTTGGCTGAAATTACATTGAAACGGTATACTCCTTTTATCTTGGTATTATTTACATAGATTTTCAAAATCATTTTATGAAACATTAACCCTTCAGTCCACAATTCTCAAAATCTTGGCTCGCCATTGTGCAATTATTAAAATAATCGATTTTTTTTTTTAATTATTAAGTTGACGCGTTTCTTCTTTGCCAATTCATTAAAAATATAACAACCTATACTTCCTTACATTCAGAAAATGCCTTATTAAATATTGATACAAGTTCCAATAAATGTTATTATAGTATTCAATGAAATCATTAAATATCGGCGACTAACGAAAAACCAAAAAGGTCTCAAACTTAATATTTTTAATAAATATTTCTAGGCAGGATGGTACCACATGCTCCAAAATTCTTCTAATTGATAATTTTTTGTATGATATAATAATGTTATAATTTTATTTGGTAAAAATAGCAACTAGACATGTCAAATTTCAGTCAATATAGGAAATTATTAGCAGAAATAAATTTTCTTCAATTTATATAGTTAAAAGTCAAATGACGCACGCCGCATTTAACTTTGATGTGCTTAATAAATTATGATGTACTTAATAATATGATGCAAGCAGCACTCAGAGAAAGTATAGTACGTCACTTGAGGTTGATGTTTCTACATTTAGATCCCCTCTGCGTAATCAGAATCCTGCACGTTTTCCCCTATCTCCTGTATAACCAGTGAAGTGGTTAGTTACGAACTGAAATATTCTGTAGCAGTGGTCAGCGCAGTCGGCTACAACCAAATGGCTCTTATTTCAAATTTCAACGCTGGAGGAGACGAATGTACAATTTTCTTATATCTGATAAAACAGTTCACCTATCAGTAAGTGTGTACCTAAGTGTCTGACAAGTATTGTGGGTTCCATCGTGGGGGACGTCATTCGTTGTCCTATGGGAAGCTTCAATATGCCTAACAAAATTTTAAATTCCTAATATTCGAAAACCATTTCAAGTTTAAGTAGGTTTATTAATAAAATAAAATACATCCCAAAAAGGATATAGTATCTTACACTATTTGTACCTTTCAGAAATTCAATTATCAATTCCAGCCCATCGCGGACAAACGGGCAGTAGAAGGTCAAACCCAGCACAAGGATTGGGAGTCCGAAAACGAGCACAGGTATAAAAACAAGGGGCTGTTCGAAAACGCAGCCCGTTCTCGGGAACGTTCCCAACGTCATGAAACTGTCGAACTAAAGTGCCATAACCTAACCAACCAGAGGACCCACGAGCAGAAAACGGGCCATTGTATCAATTTCGTGAGCCGCTACCATTTTTGGGGGGAAGCGACAGTTTTTGGTCATCGGTAAAGTATACGTCAAAATGAGACGTGCTATGAAGAGAACAGGTTGCGAAAACGACCACAAGGGCAGAAACAGTAAGGGGTTCAAAAACCAGCACATGGATCGAGGAAGGCTGGCTGTTCGCAAATACAACTTGCAATTTGCTTGTTAATAAAAAAACAACAGGTGGGCGAAGGGCAGATCAAGAACCCCCTGCGGGGACTCTTTGAACACACTACTAGCCTGTCCAACTTCCAACCTACACACACGCACGCACACACACACACACACACACACACACACACACACACACACACACACACACACACACACACACACACACACACACACACACACACACACACGTGATCGTGCTGGCGCTGGTGGCTGAGTGGACAGCACGATGGATACGTAGTCCAGTGGTCTGGGGTTCGATAATCGGCGCCGGCGGAAACAGATGGGCAGTTTCTTTCACCCTGATGCCCCTGTTACCTAGCAGTAAATAGGTACCTGGGAGTTAGACAGCTGTTACAGGCCGCTTTCTCTCTCTCTCTCTCTCTCTCTGTACTCACCTAGTTGTGCTTGCGGGGGTTGAGCTCTGGCTCTTTGGTCCCGCCTCTCAACCGTCAATCAACAGGTGTACAGATTCCTGAGCCTATCGGGCTCTGTCATATCTACACTTGAAACTGTGTATGGAGTCAGCCTCCACCACATCACTTCCTAATGCATTCCATTTGTCAACCACTCTGACACTAAAAAAGTTCTTTCTAATATCTCTGTGGCTCATTTGGGCGCTCAGTTTCCACCTGTGTCCCCTTGTGCGTGTGCCCCTTGTGTTAAATAGCCTGTCTTTATCTACTCTATCAATTCCCTTGAGAATCTTGAATGTGGTGATCATGTCCCCCTAACTCTTCTGTCTTCCAGCGAAGTGAGGTTTAATTCCCGTAGTCTCTCCTCGTAGCTCATACCTCTCAGCTCGGGTACTAGTCTGGTGGCAAATCTTTGAACCTTTTCCAGTTTAGTCTTATCCTTGACTATAAATTGACTCCATGCTGGAGCTGCATACTCCAGGATTGGCCTGACATATGTGGTATACAAAGTTCTGAATGATTCTTTACACAAATTTCTGAATGCCGTTCGTACGTTGGCCAGCCTGGCATATGCCGCTGATGTTATCCTCTTGATATGTGCTGCAGGAGACAGGTCTGGCGTGATATCAACTTCCAAGTCTTTTTCTTTCTCTGACTACTGCAGAATTTCCTCTCCCAGATGATACCTTGTATTTGGCCTCCTGCTCCCTACACCTATCTTCATTACATTACATTTGGTTGGGTTAAACTCAAACAACCACTTGTTCGACCATTCCTGCAGTTTGTCTAGGTCTTCTTGAAGCCTCAGTCCTCTTCTGTCTTAATCCTTCTCATAATTTTGGCATCGTCCGCAAACATTGAGAGAAATGAATCTATACCCTCCGGGAGATCATTTACATATATCAGAAACAAGATAGGGCCGAGTACAGAGCCCTGTGGGACTCCACTGGTGACTTCACGCCAATCGGAGGTCTCACCCCTCACCGTAACTCTCTGCTTCCTATTGCTTAGGTACTCCCTTATCCACTGGAGCACCTTACCAGCTACACCTGCCTGTCTCTCCAGCTTATGTACCAGCCTCTTATGCGGTACTGTGTCAAAGGCTTTCCGACAATCCAAGAAAATGCAGTCCGCCCAGCCCTGTGTGTGTGTGTGTGTGTGTGTGTGTGTGTGTGTGTGTGTGTGTGTGTGTGTGTGTGTGTGTGTGTGTGTGTGTGAAAAGTAGTTAGCAGTTAGTAACAGTTGATTGACAGTCGAGAGGCGGGCCGAAGGAGCAGAGCTCAACCTTCGCAAGCACAACTAGGTGAATTCGTACGTACAGTTCATGCACACAAGCGAACACATGTGCTCATCTTGCTCATTACCACTAACATTCATCACTCTCTGCTTTCTCAAGTAACTCATGCAATACCTAACTCACAATTCCTTTTTTATTTTTAGCTTGGTCCTCCTTCATTCATTTCACTCTTACCTTTCCTGCCAGTTTCGATCACTCTCCCCTTCTCATCTGAGCCTTTCCAATCTTCTCTTAACACAACGGCTCTCCCCTCCTACAAGTCTCTCAAATCCCCTTTCCTTTCGCCATTCTGACTTTCCCTTCTCTTCCAATTCTAATCTCATTCGCTCGCTTCCTTTCCCTCCTCATGCTCCTTTCTCTTCGTCTTTTCTTTACTGTTACAGCTGTATCAAAATTTTCTTTTTCAGTTATCAAGAATTAAACAAAACATACTATAATTATTTTTCGATATTCCCCACATCTTTCATTTTTTGTAATCTTTTCCATTATTCTTACTGGTTTACATAACATTTGTTTTTTTGTCTTTACACCAACCAGCACCATTTCAAATTTACTTCAGCGTCTTATATATCTTCCTGTGCCCCTTGCCATACAACATCTTCGTCTGCATCTTATTCCGCTTCTTACGTTCTTGTCCATTTCCTCTCCATACGCCTGTGTTCAGTTCCAATTTCTTCGTCAATCAAATTACTGGGCATTGAGACAGTCGGTCTGGAGTGTATAGGTAAATATACAGGTAGCAAAGTGCCCGGCAGACACCTGGACGATGTCATTATTCCATGTCATAATGACACCTGGATGATGTCATTATGACATGGAATAATAGTCATTATGGTATCTGCAATAAGTATGAACATCGTTAAAGCAAGCTATGTAGTATCAAAGACACTTTGAGTAATGGTACTTTTAAGTTTCAATGTCACTAATTTAGATCCTTAACTACAGTATTATTCAGTTTTGATATAACTTGACTGACGTACGTTTGTGTCATACTCCATTTTTCATTGCATTCTATTTCGTTTTCTACATTTGAGTTGTAATTCATTATCTACATCTTGCTCTACTTTCTACTTCTGCGGCACTTTCATACCAATCATGTATTTGTTTATTCGTTAATATTGTACCGTTTGTGTCAATTATAATTCCTTCATTTCCCATTCCCCATAACCGTTGTACTTATACTAATAAAAAACTTCCCAAAATTCTAACAGCTTGTCCTTTACACACAGTTCATCAATTGGTGTGAGCGATTTGGACTTTGTTCAAATCCTGGCCAGGGAGGATTGTCTGGGCGCCAATCCTGCCAATCCCGCCAAACTCTGCTCACCCAGAGTAATTGGGTAGCCGGTTGTTAACCGATTGCGGGGGTCGTATTTCAGGGAAAATAGTGGGGTAAGATTTACTATGAGCTATGGCAAGTGGAAGCTCTTAAGGTCTGCTAACAGGAATCGGAAGTCGTCTGTTCCTGAACAGGAACTCCCCCCGGGAACCATTTCAAAGCCTAGTTTTTCCCCCTAGTTTTTCCAAGGTTACCTGAAACGCTATGCATACTAGTGGCTGTACAAGAATGTAAGAACTCTTGTAAATATAAATAAATAAACAAATAAATAAAAAATAAAGTTTTTTGCTATGGTAAAAAAAATAAAAAAAAATAAAAATAAATTGAACGTTCTTTCCACCTGTCCCTCCGCCTGATTTCTAGCTATGTATACCTGAAACTTCCCTTGAGTTACATCCTGGGTCGGGTTCCGCAAGCAAAGGTAATTAAGCACAGCTGTAACCTTGCAGGACAAGTAGCCTACAGTAACAAACTTTAAAAAAAAAAATCGTCTCGTTTACGAAATGGCAGCTTAAACTCTTAAAATATTGCACTGAATTGTCATATCTTTTAAATTTAGGGATTTTTGTTTAAAGTGTCTAGGGGGGGAGGTGAATAAGTGGGAGTGTGGGTGATTGAACCGTGTAATGAGTTAGGAGCAGTGACTACGTCACAGGATTGGGGAGAGGTTTACCTGACGAAGGTAAACGGATTATTACGACAGGATTTATGGAGTTGAGGGTGTCAGGTTGACTCAGTAACGATGGTATAGGGGAGGGAGGAAGGTGAGGTTGGTTAATTACGATCCGTTTGCTGAGACCGATAGCTAATCATGAACGAGAACTGGCCATAGTTCTGTAAGTGGATTTAACAGCTTGGTGATTATTTATAATCATAAAACTTATATGGCTGTGTATGGTTGCGAATGACATATTTAACTGGTCACGTATTTACTTAACGGTATTTCTGAAGTACTGGTGCAAAAACCTTAATTTCAAAACCTCGGGGACTAAATATAACTGATCAACCCTGGATTGATTGGCACTACTGTGCATTGGTGTTGGTTAAAATATTTGAGCAGTAATGGTCTACATTAGGTCTGGTTTCGTTATGTTTAGCACATCAGTTTAGATGCAGAATAAACCAATTCTCTTAATCTGGCGTTCCGCCTAGTGTCTTTGTGGGACTATCTGGCGGGATAATTTTTTCCTTTGATCCGGCCGCCTACCCATCTCTTTCCCTTGACTTCTGTTGCTCACGTTGGTACATAACCTGTCTACTGTTGCCTCTTGCTGGCATTCTGCTACTGAAGACGACCCCTAATAGGAGTGACAAAGTTTTAGCAAATTCAATATTTTCTACCTTTCACATGTGGTTTATTCTGCATATATCTATATTATAAGAGAGAATGTAACTTTATATGTGTAAAGTTGGAGACCAGATGCTTGGGGCCAGACCTTACTCAAATTTGTAGGGGAAATGGTCTGGGTACAGGACGGACATGGGTTGGTCGGAGTAGACCCAAGTTAAATGATTTAAAAAATATTAATTATTAACGGCCCTACATCCGATTCTCATTGATTCAATTCTCGTCAAGTGTGAGATATTGGTTGAGATGCCCTAAGAGTTTTTATCAGAAAAAATTATTTCCTCCAGTGCAGGCTACTGTATATAAGGCCCTGTATGACTAACCATCCTGCAAGATGAGGACTTTTTAGTATCACTTTAATAACCCAGACAGCCAGGGGCTCCATACACCTTAGCTTATCCGGTACTTTACCCGCTAGACCACACTGACTGCTCAAAAGAATTGGAAGTCGTCAGACCCTTAACCCAACCCTCGACAGCACTCGGTGGTCAATTTTATTTGGTTCGGATCCTTTAGGGCCGAGTTTTCGGTTGCATATTGGCTTGGGGACCATTCAAGATTGTTCGCATTTGTGTACTCACGTGGACCCAACATGCGAGGTGATTCGATGAAGTATCTGTCCCAAAAATTAACCACCGAGTGCTGTCGGGTCTGACGACTTCCAATCCTTTTGAACATTCATTGTGGTCTAGCGAGTAAAGTACTGGATATTCTAAGGGGCATGGAGCCCTGGTTGTCTGGGTTCGAATATATATATATATATATATATATATATATATATATATATATATATATATATATATATATATATATATATATATATATATATATATATATATATTATATATATATATATATATATATATATATAACTTAACCTTTCATCGGGTCAACTGGAAATATCTACTGACGGCGCAAAATGGTTAATAATGCGTGATATATCCAACAAGAGAGAGAGAGAGAACAGACTAATGAATCAATGTAATTTACAGGGTAAAGGTGAGCTCTCCTTGTGCTGCCTCCACACGTCTCGAATCTATTTCTCTCCTCTCACTCCCCCTTCTCACTTAAGTCACTAAATCCCCTCTCGCTGTCTCTTTCTCGTCTACCCTATCACTCTTTCTCGTCATCCTTCCCCTTCCAGCAAACCCACACCCACCCTTTATGCACCCACATCCACCGTTAACTCACCCATACTCACCCTTAACTATCAACACCCACCTTCCCTCAACACATCCATACCCACCCATCATCGAACCAACCACACCCACCTTCAACACATCCACACCCACCCATCCTCGACACAACCAAACTCCCCCATCCTCAACAGACATACCAACATTGCTTAAAGCAGAAGTCGAAGACAGTGTCTCGATTTACAGATTCAAGTGTATACATAACAGAACATTAGACTGTCTGAAAATAATAAAAAACACTTAGTGCAACAGGTTAGATGGGAAGCAGTGCCTAGACCTAAATCTGTCTACATACACACAGGTAAGCACACACTACAATCTCTTTTTCCCGTCTTGATCCCTCTTCCATCTTCTCCAAATCCCTCTTACTAGTTTTCTCCGTTATCTAATCCTTTTCCATCTTCTTCTTCCTCTTATTAGTTCTTCACTCTCATTCTTAGTCCTTCCCTCCATCCCGGCCATTCACCCCCTTTTCTTCTGGACTACTAGAGAGATACAATGGGAATAATTAGATTGTAAACAAAAAGTTACTTTAGATACTAATGCCAATGGAATCTCCAATTTTGTAAACAAGCTTAAAATGAACCCGATGATAGCTGTGGAAGAGTAAATAAAACGATATGACTAATGAGGCGGTGTTTCACATAAGCTATAATAACCTTAAGAAAAAAATAACATAGGCATAGCACTGCTGGTTAAGTTTAGTGTAAGTCTGTGTTATAGTTACAGACACAAATGGATATGTAACCTGTAAGAGGTACAGGGAAAACATAACCGAACAAAAACAGAAACTGGAACGAGTATATGACAATCAAAATAGAAAGGATGAAATAATAAATTATATATTGACCAAACCACACACTAGAAGATGAAAAGACGACGACGTATCGGTCCATCCTGGACCATTATCAATTCAATAGTGAATAATTATACAATATCCAAAGATAAAGAATAAGTGTAACGGTTGCACAGCCAAATCAGGAGGAAAATACCTGCAAACGATCACTCATACTAGTACACCGAAGATGAGTCAAACTAACAATTACAACAAATATTTGATGTACTAAGCAGAAGCTTCTAGGAAGTATTCAAACTAGAGCTTGATCATCTTAAGAGATAGTGAACTGGATACTCTTGAGATTAAGAAACATGAAAATTACAGCAGAGAAGGTAAAGTTGCGCCGAGACCCATGAGGCCAGGCAATGGCTCCCCATCAATGTTAAAGAATTCCAATGAAGCTTCGAGTAAACTTTAAAAACATTTAATGTTCGAATGGAGAGGATTGAGCTACCAGACATCTAGAAGATTACTAATGTCACATCTATATATCAGAAGTGGCACAGATGGCGGTAAACTTTGTTTCTTCACCACCACTCCCTCCAATGCTTCTTCATACGAACTCCCTATAACCTAAAAATCTCGGTCGACAGAGCGTCGGCCTCACACACGTGAGGTCCGCGGTTCGAGTCTCCTAGAGCCCAGGTGAATAGAATCCCTATAATGATACTACTGCACATTTTCACGTCCCCAACTTAATACACCACAGTTAAAAATGAAATCGGCCTACTTATAAAATTTTATAATCCAAAACTAGCTGTTAAACACATCGAATCCAACCCCAATGACCCATCATACAGGTCATAAATATTCATCCAGCACCTAAGTAATATTCATGGGAGTAGTACCAAGTAATAACCTCCCTCCCCGATTCAAAAGACTGCAACAAAAATCAGCCAGACCGCAGTTCTTAGCGGCCCCTGATATTTCTCACTCATCAATACTCTTATACACTAGAAGGTTTTGCCCTTTTTCTTCCACCTTCTTGGTTGTTTACTCTTGCATCGATCCCACCATTTAGCCGCCCTTCGCTGACGTTCCCCTCCGCCTCTTCTTTCTTCTCCTTCCTAGTAATATCGCTCTCAACAAACGCATCCTTGTAGCTCACATCAAAGTCTTCGAAGCCGGGCTATTCTCAGTCGTGGCACGGATCACACAGACACCACGTGTGTGCGCTCACGTAAACCCATGCACATACACACACACGAGCACACACTCGCCGGCACGCGCCCGCACGCATGCACACACAAGGGACTATCAAACTATCTTGACTAATTCCTAGAGCGAACACAGTAGGGGAGAGATCTCAGAGGTATATCTCCAAGAGAATATAGAGGCATATCTAAAAGAGAATATGGACTGCATAGTCTGAAAGGGAAAGGAAGCCAAGACTAAATTCGTACCACCAACAGGACTTCAAAGAGAAAAGTAAGACAGTCAGTGGTTCGATAGAAGATGCTTGGAAGGAAGGAGGAGCAGAGTGTGAAGAGATTAGATAACAGAAGGAAAGACCCTGAAGAACAAATTAGTCATAAATATACCAGAGAGGTTTTCAGTATAAGAGTTCAGAACAAATAGAATGGGATTCCGCTAATGCAAACTCTAAACACTACCGTAACAGTAAATGCAGAATTACACATGCAGAAAATGAGTCATTGTATTAATCATCCGATGGCTGGAATGGTGTGGCTTAGTAATTGCAGCTTGACCCGACAAGCACATCTAAATGAGTACATACACACCCACAGATGTAATGTTCAACATAAAGAACTGTAGCATAAACTTTATGAGACGTCAGAAAGAACTTCAGCCTAGGATTAGTAAATAAATGGTATATATTGGAAGGAGAGATAGATGAAGCTAATTCAAAGAGATTTAAAAAAAGATTTTATAAAAAAAAAAAAAGATGACAGTCACTGCACTAAACAATCAATTGCTCTAAAGGTGACTCTGCATGAACATTTAGTTAAGTACAAACACCTCGCATCCACCCTTCCCCTTCTTCATCTGTCATCTAAACCTGTCATCCACTGCCGCCCTTGTTTCCACTGCATCTTGTTGTTCTGCGTACCCCGTCCCCTCTCCAAGACCTGCCCTCTGCTGATCATGGGTCCTTGTCTACATGTCCACTTTAAAGAGCGACTTCGCTGCTTATAACAACTGTTATTATAGTTTCTCTGATTTAGTCTGTTAGAACATCATCTACTTACCTTTTACCTGTTATTACAACCCATCCTTCTGTTTAGATAGGACTAACAGTAACGGTGTTGACCATCGGACATATATCGACGTAATGGACAATTAGAAAGTAGAATCTGATTTTACTGAATTTGAACAAACCGGAAAAGGTTTTGTATTTATGTTGCTAATAAAACTAACCGAACCGAACCAAACCGTCCTAATCCTAATATACGCTATCTGAGCAGCCGATCTTCCTAAGGTTTCCAAACGGCAAGAAAAAGGTCAAATTAAAGTGTCCTCCCCTAACCTACTAGAAGACCCAAAACAGAAAACGGGACAGTACGTCACTTTCGCGAGCCGCTTCCATTTTCTAGTATCAACATTTTGGCCTTAAGTAACGCATACGAGCGAAAAGCGACGTTCTTTGTAAGAGGACTTAGAATGTTGATCTCAGGTTTAATATAGCACAAATATGTGTTATAATAGGCCTAGGAATATTTAAGTTTGATATTTAATGTTAGTGTTCCCGGATCTAACTGTCCATTACGTCAATATATGTACGTTGGTCCATATAGTTACAAAAAGTAATATCTAAACAGGACGATGGGTTGCGTTATTGTCAGCACGACCCTTGAGAAGTGATAACCTATGTAAATGTCAGCGTGACCTCGATGAAGTCACGACCTCTGATACTTTCAGCACGACTTCTTGATACTACGAACTCCTTTGCAGTTAGCACGATCTTATGACGCCACGACCACTGTTACCGTCAGATGGTCCGATGAAGTCACGACCTCGTTGCGTCAAGACTACTCATTTAAGCGAAGTATTGGGTGAGGTGGTAAATGAGGCAGTAATGGCTGGGGCGGGAAAGGAAGAGCGATAAAGAGAAAGGCGCCCGAGGAAAAATATGAGAATTCCTGCGGCCAAGACGGTCTGGTCTCATCTAGAAAACCATATTTTAGGTACTTCCAGGGGGGGAAAAGGCAGAGAAAAGAGGAAGCGTGGGAGACGAAAGACGGGGCAGAGAAAGAGGAACCACTAGCGTTAGCTGAGCGACGGTCAGTAACAATTCGTATCCAGAAAATTGTTCAAAGGAAATTGTGGAATGTGTGGGGGAAGGGCTGATGGAATGTGTGGGGGGGGGAAGGGCTGATGGAATGTGTGGGGGGAAGGGCTGGTGGAATGTGTGGGGGGAAGAGCTGAGCTGGTGGAATGTTGGGGGGAAGGGCTGGTGGAATGTGTGGGGGAAGGGCTGGAGGAATGTGGAGGGTAGGGCTGGAGGAATGTGTGGAGATAGGATTGGAGGAATGTGTTGGGGTAGGGGATGGAGGAATGTGTGGGGGGGGGGGTAGGGGATGGAGGAATGTGTGGGAAGACTGGAGGAATGTGTGTGGGGGGGGGGGGGGGTAGGGGCTGAAGGAATGTGTGGGGAAGGCTGGAGAATATTTTTGATTGATGCCGTCGGAGGCGGCTCCGGGAGTCTACTCCCCAAGCCGGCTTTGGGCGTGATTTGTGATAACTTGTGGTCCAACAGTCTGTTGCTTGGAGTGGCCCGCAGGCCCAAACATCAACTACAAACTAGATGGTGGAGAATGTGGGTGATTTAGGGACTTCCCAAGTCCCCGACATTTAGGGAAATGTGTGGAGGGACTTGGGGAATATCTAGGGAAACTAAAAGGAATATGGGAACATTAAAAAAAACGGTAATGTTCAAAGATTGTTACCAAGGCATCTTGGTAAGAATCTAAAGTATCTAGGAGAATTGTAAAGTTTTATAGCGGGATGTTGGGGTCTCTGGCAATACCGAATATGAATATAATTTTTATCCAGAATAACTGTAAAAATCCTCCAACAACGTCAGGTGTCAAAGTAATTAGTGCAGAATTACCACAACATATATTACTCTCATCTCCAGTGACAACAAAATTTCCAGTCAATTATTCTTCTGTCGGTTACTTTATATATCATCGGTATATCCCAGGTGCTGACGCAGCACGTCAAAGTCTCACTCATTGTTCAGTGTTGGTGTGAGATGAAAAAGCCTGGACGACATAAATATTTGGTGCCCTTTAGCAACACTGCCTCGTTGTCATGGTTACTGTGCGTCCGATCCCTCCAGGCCTCTCCTCGTGTCCCACCCACGGCTCCCGGAACCCCCCTACCCACGACTCCCGGAAACCCCCTCCCCACGACTCCCGGAACCCCTCCCACGGCTCCCGGAACCACTCCCACGGTTTCCGGAACCACTCCTACGGTATCCGGAACCACTCCCACGGTTTCCGGAACCACTCCCACGGTTTCCGGAACCACTCCCACGGTTTCCGGAACCACTCCTACGGTATCCGGAACCACTCCCACGGTTTCCGGAACCACTCCCACGGTTTCCGGAACCACTCCCACGGTTTCCGGAACCACCCCCCACGGTCCAACCCCACCCCACCCAGAACTATTTCCCCCCCCCCAATATAATCTAATACTATATAATGTCTAATGCCTCTATGTTCCAACCACTCCTTTCTCAACCTCCACAGCCCTCGTGTCCCTCCCTCATATATAACAACACATTTTCCCTGTCCCACCACCCCGCCCAGTCAAGTCTACAGCGACATGTCACAAAATTTGACCGAATCTTCCCAAACCATTCATCAGATAAATAGCATAAGTTTAACACGATGTGTAATGGATAAGCTTCGACCTCAAAAATTCCTTTGTATGGAACAGACCTACGGAAAATCCTACAGATTTTCTCATTTATGCAATCAAAATAATAATAATAATAATAATAATAACCATTAAACAGAACACCAAATAATAATAATAATAATAATAATAAAGAGCGTCAAACAGAACATCAAAACATGTACAAAAGCATCTGAGTGTGTTTATGTGAATGCTACACAGTATTCATATATAGACATCCATATATATGCTGAAATACATGTAAAGAGCCTCACATGCACTTGCAGCTCCCTGACAAGACAGCAAGCTTACCTTAGTTGCCAACACACGCACACACGCACACACGCACACACACACACACGCGCACACACACACACACACACACACACACACACACACACACACACACACACACACACACACACACACACACACACACACACACAAACACACACACACGTTGTGCCAGCAAAATAGACAGACGTCACAAATAGTATTATACTTCCAATTTCAAACCTTTTCCCTTCGCCTGTGCCTCTTCATCCTCTACTAATAAATAAATCCCAATTGCACTTAGAAGCGCTCACCTTCCTTTACTACTTTTTTACCTGAATTTATCTGAAAGCCACCATCTCTAGTGTTCTCGACGGGGACAGGAAACCTGTGGCTTGTGGAATACAATCGAAAAGTTATTGGAACCAATGCTAGAAAGTTTTTAACCTAGAAGAGCCGCTCCACTCCCACGGCTGGTATTCCAAGAGCTTAGATCCACACAAAAGCCCGCAATGCATAATTCTAAATTATTGTGCTAGTAATATCCTATCATCAGCCCCCCATATATGCAAGCAAATCCCTTTACGTGCAAGCACGCTTAAAAGCACAACAATAGTTAAGAAATACGATACAAATGCATCACCCCACAAAGAGTAAGAACAAAGCACGCACCGAAGTATGCATATATGTATGTCCACAGTTGATGAAATACCTTCAAAATCTTACAAGAACTTATCAGATAGCTAGTAGGAGACGGTAAGCTCACCTTAACTTCCAAAAATACATACATTGGTGAGCCCTTTTACTTTCATGTCTCACACTTCATTTTCGTATTTATATAACTTTCCTGCTCCTATACCTTTTCATTGTCCGCCTTGATTCCCCAATTACTCTAGCTTCAATTTTGTTAACCATCAGCAACAACCTCCAAACTCGGTTCCTACGATAACTTTCAACTACTCCAACCACCTGCAACTATACCTACAAGCCTCAATAATTTCAACTACTTACAGCTACTCCAACCAAATGTGCCACTATCTTCAATAATCTAAAGCTACTTGTATCACCTGAACTGCTCCTATCAACGTTCACCCATCATCACAACACTGCTCGACACAACGGCAACAACTCGCCAGTCGTGGGATACAGGAACTGACACCAGACTGCAGCATCCAAAGCAATAACGCGAACGTACATATTTCACTTTGTTTGGAAATAGCGTCACGTACTATTCGAATGAGGTTATAGTGAAGTTGGTGGAATAGCGGGGTGAGGGTATGGTGTGGGATCACTACGGGTAGAAGATGTGGTGGTGGAAGATGGGGGAAAAATGTGGTAGTGGAAGGTGGGGGGGGAATGTTTTTTTTTTCCTACCACAGACGTGGCCACACATTTACAATGCTAACCAGCATATATACATTTATTTCTGTCCTCCATGGGCAAGGTTAGAGATCTGTTAAACATATAGTGCAGTGATTTATTGAACAATCAACCATAGGTGATTGTAGTGCTTATAAAATGCTAATATAACCTACATACATAAATACACAGATTTATGTCTGCCCTACATAAAGTTATTTTTTTTTTTACATAATGTCATTAATGTGCGTTTACAAAGGTAAACGACCGGCTTTGTATATCCTGTATACACATACATGCATACAAACATACATACATACACATATGCATATATATCCACATATATACACACACACACACATTTATGTCTCTCCTACTTTAACAGGGTAAGATAGCTGCTATAGAAACTAGTGTGTTATTAAGCACTTAACCACCGAAGGTGATTAAGATGCTTTTACAAGCTCAGGTTATAGTTATATCACAAACATTGTATAACTGATGCATTACATAGTCAATTTTGGGTACAAGTCCAATATATCATCAAGTGTTTCAGCATTCATATAGTATTTACAGAGTTCAGCATACCTCAGCCCAGGAGGGCGAAAGTCAGTCAATATGGGACATTCTACAATATAATGTTCAAGGGAGTGCATGTTTTCTCTTTCACAAAGTTGACACATGGTATATTCGACACTCACCAAGTTGACACATGGTGTATTCGACACTTTCACAAAGTTGACACATGGTGTATTCGACATTTGGGTTTTGACAGAGCTGACAGATACGTTTATATCCCAGGCGTATTCTGGCCACTATAACATCACATTGCCGAGTTCTTGCTCTATTAGTTCCATTTATGAATGTCTCTTCACGATATTTATATTTGTTTTTTTTGTTTGTGCGCAGGCCAGGAGTGTGTGTAAATCATTTCCAGGGCTGCCAACCGTAGTGATGAGTACTTAAGATTTTGTAATGGTTAATTATATAGTCATTAATTATCATAGTTATTATAACTATTATATAGTTATTATTATCAACAATTATATCACTGTTGATATCATTAATAAGAGTGATACTTATTAATTGTATTATTATTATAATTATTATAAAAATAATTGTTGAATTTAATAATTATCACACTTTCTGCTTGGTCATGAAGGAAGTCGGCCTCGGGTGAAAGAGGGCTCTGACGATCTCTGTCAGGAACCCGTAGGTGCGGGACCGGGACGTCCACCTCCTGGGGCTCGTGCGGCCCCCCAGGCTCTGCTTCAGGAGGCTGGGGTCGTTCTTGCCCTTGACTGGGTGGCTTTTCTCTGGCCCCAACCACGGCGGTCTCCGGGTTTGGAGTCCCTGTGCTTTCTTTTACCAACTACGAGGTCAACTCCTGAGCTCACAGTTCCTGCGACGGCGCTGGAACCAATCGTATTGGCGTTTGCCTTTCCATTGGAGACTTTCGGCGCCGTGGAGAGGGGGGGGGACCTGCTGCTTGGGTAACAGCTTCTTCCCCGTATCAATCTACCCTCGCTTTGTGCCCTAGATAGGCCACTCCAGACCGACATCCAGAGCGCAACTCTAGTCTTCTGAGACTGATGGATGCCTACTACTATTATGCCTTACATGGACATGTGCATATGTTCAAGTACATTTAGTACAAGAAGCAGTTATATTTAGTTTATTACTAAGTGTGTGTTGAGAACGTATTAATACAAATTGTGCAGCACAGTTGATATTTACTAATTTACCTTTGGGTTCTTTTGAGCCTCCTGGATCACTGGTCGGATTGACCCAGGCAGGTCCTGTTTTTTGTTTCAGCTCTGAGGAGCCAAGAGTTTTATATAACTTTTCCACATAATGTAGTGGCAAGATAACAATTTTGGCGTGTATCTCATTTTTGTGATTTGTATTTTGTTGTGTCAAGTGAATATGTGATTATTAGTCCATAAGGTGACTTAAAACTTTGCCAAGCCATTTTGGACTTACATTATTAAGATAATACTGAGTCTGATGTTTACCAATCCTTTGGGGACTTAGGTTTTGATCGAGTCGCAGTGACTAAGTTGCCCAGCCCTAGATAGTTTAACATTAAGTTTAGTGAGACTATCATATTGACAGTCATAATAGTTTTATAAATGTTAAAGTTCACATTGATTCAAGTTTATGACCACTAACTTAGAAGTCTCTAGTTACAGTTCAGTGTACCAATGTTACTAAGTTTTATGAATCATAAACTTATTATTAGTTTAACTTAAAAACATCTAGCTGATGTGTATTGTTCCAAGGTTTCTAAGCAGCATGTGATTTAAGCTTGGCCAGTTAACTTAGCAGTATCTAGCTAAAGTATACAGTGACAGTGGTCATTAAGTTTTATGTGCATTGTAACAATTTGTAATATATTCTAGTCTTGCATTCGTCTAATAAAGTGGTAAAATAACATTTTACTAAAGATTTTTAATCATCCCGAGAACTAATTAACAGGGTCAAGTGAGCTCACTACACATAGTGGGGAATATGGTGCTACGAATATGGTCCATGCCATGATGGAAGTGATGGGGAAGGTGGTTCAACTGATTCGGCTGGGGCGGGCGCCCACTGTCAAGGCTGGCGCGGGCGCCCACTGTCAAGGCTGGCGCGGGCGCCCACTGTCAAGGCTGGCGCGGGCGCCCACTGCTAAGGCTGGCCCGGGCGCCCACTGTCAAGGCTGGCCCGGGCGCCCACTGTCAAGGCTGGCCCGGGCGCCCACTGTCAAGGCTGGCCCGGGTACTGAGTGACTCAGCTGGAGAAACAACTCAACACATTAAAGCCGAAGTGATAGTATTTGTCACTTTCATCCTTCTCAATTAATTAGCACAGAGGGACACGACTCTCGATACAAAACGATTCAGCAAATGTAATCAAGCTCGCTCACAAACATGACAAAAAACTCCGGTCAATAAATTCCAACTTTGTTCTATCACTATATAATTAAAACGTCAATGTTAACCTTACTATCGCCTGCATGGAGACTATTAATCAATGTTTTAATCTGTTTTATATATTTATGTTCTTATAATAGTTACTAGTGTCTTCAAAATATTTTGTTTCTTGAAGATGTTAGCGTTGAAAAAGCGCTGTACCAGGACATCACAGGATGCCAAGTGTGTCAAGAGAATACGCGAGGATCACGACCAAGACAACACAACTATAACAAAGAAATGTATAAAAATTAACAAAACCTGATACAAATATTTCCAAAATGGGATTTATTTTGATCTAATAACGTCCCATACAAGTTTGAAATAATGACAATACTCGGATCAAAAGGGGCTGAAATTCAATAATGAATCGGTTAGTTCAGTGGCGAGAAACGTGTAGTTTTCAAGATATTGCTAATCCTATATTCTGTGATATAGGATCGATATAGCAAATCAGTTACATAATGATATTAGTGGGAACTTCATGGTAATATGAGTTTTTGAGAAAGATCCGAATAGTAATCTGAGGTCCTAAGAGTGGGTCTACCCTCAAAACACCCGATACGCTGCTGGTAGCGGAATACCTTTGCTTCTCATCCTCTTAATCCCTGTAGTTCATTTTTCCTCGTCGCAATCCTTCTCCCTCATTTCAAATTTTTTCCCCCTTTGCTTCAGCCCAACCACTTGGGCAGAACGGTAGAGCGACGGTCTCGCTTCATGTAGGTCGGCGTTTAATCCCCGACCATTCAAGTGGTTGGGCACCATTCCTTGCTCCCATTCCGTCCCATCCCAAATCCTGGGCTTTGGGTTTCCTGGGCTGGCTTCAGTGGAAGCCTCTGGAAACCCCCGTGACTCAGTACAACTCCAGGTTGCAATCCTTTTACCATGTCGTGGCCTAGCTGACTAGGGCGTGTGCGTGGGAACTCCCACCGCATAGGTTTGAACCCTCATCACAGCTCCTACGGATTTTCTCATTGACACGTCACGTTAGTGTGATTAAGAGATAGTGTGTTTGTGTACTACTACTATTGTTACCTTTTGTAGTACTGTTGCTATTAGTACTGTATCAATAATGTTACTAGTGTCCTTTTACCAGCATCTATTTTGTGTGTGCTCCGACATGTTAAAAGAGGAAGAAAATGCAATCCTATATAACTAATTCCTAGAAGATCAGGCAATCGCCAGACACACAATACTACAGTCAGTCCTGGGGCACACAAATATGAAGATTGGCCTTTGGTACAATATTTACTTAAAATCGGTATTCTCAAAATATTTATCTAGCATTTTTATGAAAGCTTGTATTTTAGTTGTGCTAACACCATCTGAATGTTATTAATGGTTGTGTTTCAGCGCCAAATCTAGGATATCGCCAAACCCTAAGTACAAATTCCACAGGCACAAAAGAATGAGCGAGTTAGTTTATTGAAATAATTCAAAAGCAATGACAGACGCTCACTATATTTCAATTTGCAGTAAAATAAAAAACAAGATATGCTTACAATTAAATAATATTAATTCCATAACTGGAGGGAACAGTTTGCACAAAATGCCAGTCGGAGAAAATTTGTTTTAATGAAGGGGATGGAAGCGAGAGATCGTGGGGGGTAGGACGCTGGAAGAGAGGAGTTGGGAGGAAAGATGAACGGCGAAAGTAAGGGACGAAGGATGTACAAGATTGGGATTTGGCTACTTAAAAAGTGTAGAGGGTAAGAAATACAGATAAAAACAGGTGGTGGCAAAAGTTTGAGCGTTATATTTAATTTGGGGGTGAAAATATGGGCAAAATATGGCGAGGTAGCTAAGTTTGTTTTGGCTTAAAATGTACAAAAATGCATATCATGTGTTGACTTAAATTCATCTATCAATGCATGTGTAACAAGTGTCCAAAGATCTCCTAATTAGGGGGGAAATTGGCAACTCTGCTTGGACAATTTTTTTTTTTCACGCGTGTCCTACCAAACAATGTTTGAACACTTTTTCCTTTTTAATTAGTTGTAACCTTAAATGAATAAAACATATTATACGATTCCAAAACACAGGAGTATCAACTCTCAAGCTATGAGATTGTGAAAAATATTTCAACAATATAATTAGTTCAGTAACTTAACTATAAGACTACAAAGCTCTAAACTATACTGAAAATATAATGATTCAAAAGCACAAGCTCAACCAGATACGAAGACATTCACTCATTCAGACAAGACATTCATTCAACTGCTGCCAGACATCGAAAATTTAATTAAAAATGTGATTAAAATTGCAAACAAATTACTTCCGTGAAAATTTGCAGATTATAATAATAATTTGTCAAAATTATCAATAATATCTTCCAATTACAGAATTCGTATAGCAAGCTTAGTAAAGTTTCGCTGGTTCGTTATCTTCACGTCGCCCACACACGACGACGAACATCTACTGACAACGACCTTTTACGGAAAAAAATCTACTTCTCGGATTATTGTTGTTGTTTTAGATTCAAGTACTCTAAAATTTTCAAAATTTTAGAGTACTTGAAACAAAATTTTCATGTAGCACAGGGTATGGTGAACCCGTACTTGAGTGGTATTCACGATACCTTGTTACTGTGATATTTGGGTCAAAGTTTTACATGAGATTATCTTGAGATGATTTCGGGGCTTAGTGTCCCCGCGGCCCGGTCCTCGACCAGGCCTCCACCCCCAGGAAGCAGCCCTTGACAGCTAACTCCCAGGTACCTATTTACTGCTAGGTAACAGGGGCATCAGGGTGAAAGAAACTCTGCCCATTGTTTCTCGCCGGCGCCCGGGATCGAACCCGGGACCACAGGATCGCACGTCCAGTGTTCTGTCCGCTCAGGCACCAGCCACCGAAGGTAGAGTTTCCTTCTTTTCGCACTGATTTTCGTCTTTTGTTTTAATAATGTTATCTTGGTGGCGGATATAGATGCACATTGTTCACTAGTGTGTTCCATTCTTCAATAGCTTTTTTAACCATTGTAGTCGCAGAGGATTTTGCATTTAATGCAGCTGCTCTTGTTAGTCGAATGTTGAATTTGATGCGCAGGGCTTCAGTTGCTTCACATTCCAGTTAGTAATGTAATATTGGAATTTCTGCATCTGTTCCACAGATGCACAACTCCCGTTGGTTATTCCACAGGTATGACACTAACTATTGGGTTTATTACCTCCCAGCAACACTTGTAGCCAAGTCTGATCTGTGTATGGCGACTTGGATATATATGGATGACTCAAAAACATGTCTCTAGATATGTTTTTGTCAGGATTGAAAGAGGAGTACTAGTGGTTTGTTCGTAGCACATCGCAGTGGGTCTGCCGTCCGCTACTTTGGCTCTGTGGCAACTTTTGGTAGTATTTTCTTCTTTATTTACTCCTTAATCTGCGAGAAACTTGGAGGTATTTTTACCTGTACAACAGTTAATGCAATGACAGATTTTGTGTGCTAGTGAGTCTGCCTTTTCATTACCATCTAGGCCAATGTGACTTGGTATCCAATTTACGGTGATTGTCAGTCCTAGATTGCATTCTTCTTTTCCTATATGTAGGATTTCAGTGATGAGTTATATATTATCTCGGTGCTGACTGGATAACAATGCCTGGAGCGAATATTTAGCCAGTATGAATGATGACATCTTGTAAATTATTCTCAATAACAGAATTTATGGCCTCTTTCAGGGCATATAATTGAGTTTGCAATGTTGAGCACCCACTATTCATGCTCCAGTAAGCTTCATGAGTGTTAGTGTAAACTGCTGCCCCCGGCGGAATCTTTTTCTTGATCAAATGATCCATCTGTGAGGAAGTGTGTGGTTGTCGGTCTTGAGATGCTTTCCATGTGTTGTTCTATGATTGTTTTGAGCCTCTATGAGTCACAAGCTGATTTTCTTCTGGTAATCCTTCAATGATTATCTTTAGACTCGATTCTTCCCATGGAGTAGGCTGCTGAAAATGTTGATATGGACTGTCTTCTCCTTTGTTTCTAATGGTCGGTTTCAAGTCCACTTTCTCTAGAATCTTGACTAGATTATCCGTCCATGTACTTGTTCTATATTGAAGATTTCTGTGAAATGGTCTGTGTATGCTATCTTTGACTGACAGTCTGTTGGTGGTTTCAACTAGTTTTGCTGTTATAATGGCTATTCTTTGTTTAATCCTGCAAATACGTACATAGTACTCCTCATGTTCGTGGCTACCCCTCACATTCATAGCCGCCTTCACATAACTACCCCTCGCATACCTAACTACCCCCCACCCCCCTCACCAACATAACTACCCATCAAATATAATGGCGAACACTGCCCACAATGTTAGACTTACAGTAACAATTAATATATTAATCTTTAAGTGAAATCGACGCGCCATTATTAAGATATCGACCGAAAGTGAAACCACAATAAATTATAAGGTCTTTGTCCTAACTTGATATCCAAATATCTTCGCTTGAGAAATGTTATAAAAAAAATTATAATTATTCCGTCAACTGAAACTATTTTTGTCTCAAAATCTTATTACTAATTCCTGCACCTGGCACGCCCTGGAATATTAACCCTCATGAAATATGTTAATACATGCACCTAAATCAAAATGTTGTATTTCCAAACAATGGTTTCTGGCCCTTTGCGGCAAATAATAATCCAAGCAATTTCCAAATTGACTCCAGAAATGCCTGAGATTAACCCATTCGCCAAGACTGGTATTAAAGCGCTGCGATTTGTCTTATTTGTCGCTTGTTCTGGTAGTGCTTTCGGGTGCAAATGCAGTTAACTAACGAAAATGTAGAATGTATTTTAGACGTAAATGTCGGACAGTGACGCACATTGTCGAACGAAAGAACACGTTAAACGCATGTTCTACGATGAAAGCTGTTGTGACCAAAGAAAATACGAATACATTTTGATATGGCTCATTACTTGTACTCGGCTGCGATATTACAGTTGGAAAAAAGAAAATAAAAGATTACGGAGACGTACAGCAACTAGCACAAGGTATTTTACCACAAACCGAAGCACAATAATGTCAAGAAGGTTGCCAGAGCGGGTGTCACACATGTTAGCGGAGGAGACGCGTTGGCACAACAACCAGTTCTCTTGATTTGCCACAAAGTACAAAATGCAACGTCTTAACCTAACCAGAAACTTGAAAACCCAAGCCACCTACCTAACCTAACCTGCCAACGAATGGATGACGTGTGAGCAGCTGCTTTTCATAGTACTAGGTTATTTGTACGTTAAACGGCGTACAAAATGATGCGAAATGACGAGGGTGAAGTAAGTTCTGGTCTGGACCTCTAGAAGCGAGTCTTCGGTAAGATTCGTGAAGAAAACCATCTCTCTCTAGCTAGCAAAGCGCTGCAGATCTTCTACTGGAGCACAACCAGACGCAACAGTCTGGTTATGCTCAGACTATAATTCAAAATACAATTTTCAGTTTTGTGGTTGTATGCGTAACATAACGGCAATAATGAGAGTGAGCCTGGCTGTACAGACCGACCCAAGTGGCTCTGACAGGGTAATTAGCGCTCTCGACCTCATCCCAAACTTTTAACTAACTTTTTTCTTTGCCTTGTCGAAGGTTGTAAGTATAAAGAATAACATCACAGTTGGCAAGTGTAAGGCTCATTTCATGCCACTGAAATAACTATACACTAATGTTTAATGGTTATAACCATAAGGGGAGTGTGATGCAAAGTTTGTCAACGTCTAAACAGTATCAATTTTGTCTCCCGGTAGTCTATGCTTCTTTACATAAATTAAATTACATCTTGAAGTCTCCTTGATGGTACTAGCTTAGTTACCATTCTCTGCACACACTTCAGCTTATCTATCTTCTTTACAATTAGAGGGAAAGAGGAATACGAGAAGGAAGAATAGAAGAAAGAGGAGAGAGAAATGGGAAAAGGACAATAGAGAAAAGAATAGGAGAGAGAAAAGAGACGAGAGGGAAAAGAGGAGAGAGAAGACAGTAGAGAGAGAAAAGAGGAGTGAGGGAAGAAAGGAGAGAGGGACGAGAATATAATATATGAGAGAGGGAAGAGAAGTGAGGAGAGATATGTATATTAGGAGAGGGGGAGAGAGGAGTCATGTCAGGTTAAAGTAGATGGGTCCGTCGGGTGGTGTGTGGGATGGCTGCCGCTATGGAGCACAAGGGTAAGACAGACATAAGGGAGGGTGGGGTCAGCTGTGGTACTGGCAGTGTCACTGGAACGCCTCGAGTTATTCCGGCTCACGATGTTCACATTGTAGGCCGGTGAACAAAAGAGCGGGTAAGCAAATGAAGACACAAGTGTCAAGAAAAAAAATATTAGATAAATGTTTGGCAACATATTTTAATGGCACCGTAATATATTATTCCTTTATCAGTGCCCGTAAAGGATTTTTGGGCATTCTTGTGTATCTGACTGCCACTAATTATAAGTGATTCGGTGAATCACTTATAATTAACGAAAAATGAATCACTTACAATGAAAGAGACTGGAATGATTATTCTTGAATAAATTACATTTAATTGAATTTACAGTATTTTGTAATATTTTTATTGGTGTGTAAATTATTAAAAACGAGTTTTTGACAGTCAATTTGTTTACACTATTATTAACGATGGTGTGAATTGAAGTGTCATTAACAGCCCATCCTCCTGTTTGGGAAGTACTTTAACTATGAGGACTATCGTACAGGTATTACGTAAAAGGCAATTAGAAAGTAGAAATCGGTACTACTGAATTTTGATAAAAAAGTTTTTGTACTGATGTTGTAAAGAAACCATAACCTTCCAAGGCCTAATCCACGCTATCTGAGGCCTAATATAATACATATTTGTATATACTAGGCCTAAGTATATTTAAGTTTGGCTTTTAGCTTCATTTTATTGGGCTATAAAGTAATAGTACCAAATTCGACTATCTAATTGTCAATTACGTCTATGTATGTACGATGGTCCACATCTTGACAAAAAAAATACTATCCAATGAGGCTTGCAGAAAAGAAAACACTGATTATGACTTTGGACTATCTAATGCAATTATTAGAATCATACAAATTAAAGAAATTAATTCAGATTTACAAGAACTAAGAAATGCCCAGAGACATGAAAGCTGCAGTATTAAAAGCTATGACAACTTTTGTAATAATAGGTATTTGTAATGGTCAGCACAGTAACCGGACCAGGCAATGTGATGTAGTCATTGCGGTAATTCGCCTTGGCTATAGGCACATCTGGCAGGTTTGTGAGGCTGAACCAGTACCAGAATATTCTGATTTTAAACTCTGTGATAAACATTTAATGCATTCACTAGAACACTATATTGTTAAATGTGAAATCGTAAAAGATTTTAGACCTCTGGCTTATTGTACCACCAACTATGCAACTATTTCATTGAATCTGGTGTACAGGACGACATCCTAACAATTTGTTCAAAATTTGCTTGTCCATTTTAGAGAATGAAGAATTTTTTTATTTATATTAATTTTAACCTGCATCTCTTGTGAACCCATCCCTGCCCTTGTGTGGCAGTACACAATAGAAAGTTGTTTTTATATATTTGTACATTAAAACATTGATTGTAACCATGATATATATATGCGCTTCAGTCTACAGTTTAGACCTATTGTCTTGTGTATGACCCTCTGTCCTGTGTGACAGTGAATATCAGCATTATCCTCACTCTAATAAGACTTAATTGAAATCCTTTGATTAGGCAAAATTGTAATTAAATTTTGTCAATTTGTATAATGCAGTGCTAGTGAGCGTATCTTACTCCGACATCCTAACACTCCCCTCTTTTGTTCCATGTATGGAATTTGTATCCACTACACTCCTCCCATCATTGAATGTATCTTCTTCCCCTCTAACGCGTTCCACCTTCTCAAGACCCTCATATTCAAGGAAAATATAATTCATATATACTCTGGACCACCGAAGCTTTCTGTTAGTATGTGTCATCTGTGCATGCGTGTTTAAGTGCTTGAGTTTGCGATAGTGTGAATGTACGTGTGTAAGCAAACGTGCTCTCTTCAGTATGTGTCCGATTTGTTGTGAAATATAATCTGTATACAAATGGGCAATCCAGGTAAGCTTTAGTCTTATAAACATTGTATTCTAAGACCCAGTATTTTCTCACTGAACTTAAGACTTAACTGCCAGAGTATTTCACTTGGCATTCTTTCCGTTCAACATTGAGGCGTTCAGTTAATGCGATATCAAGATATTTAGTCAGCACCAGACCGAGTGCAACAGCTCCCCTTCTACGGTCCTCCTTGGAACATTAACCCGGGTAATTCATTACTCAAGCTGAACATTCAAGACACGCAATATCACATTTATTTATACCAGAATATATTCAATTTGTGTGTAATATCTATTGCCTTGACCCCTTGAACTTGTAGGGCTTTGTATATGCAATTTATCATTCACTATTTAAAAACTGTCAAATTCACCTAAACCACACAATAAATTATGTATTTAAATAATTGGCTAGGTATATAGCGTGAACTTAAGGGAACTGATTAAATAATTAATTTCACCAGAATAAATATTATATTTAATGACAGCGCAATGTGTTTATTTAATTAATATTTAAAGTTCAGTTTCCTGAGGTAGGATGAAACAATATATCAGCTTGTAATGGAGGTCACGAACTCGGTGCTCCACTGTTATTACTTATATCGGAAAACGGGTATTTAAAAGGCTAAATATACGATCACAATTGAATATAAGTACAGTATATGTGTTACTAAAACTATGAGGGACCTTACAAGTAGAACCTAAGAACTGATAGACAGGCATATGCATATGTCCGTCAGTCTATTTACAGGTTAAAATTTTTCCTCCAAACGCAAATTTGTCTACTGAGGAATACATAACTAGCTTACTATTCCATACATATTTGTAATGACTCTTAGATGTTCACATTCTATCAGGTAGTGGTCAAGGCAGTGTCCCTCACTCTCACTTAGCTTCTGCAACTCCGCTGCTCAGCTGTTGTTTCCATCCTGAATCTCCAGGGATATTTGTTTCCAAGACGGATTCTTGCTATTACCGATTCCCTCCCGCGACCACCACCTCCTCTTCCATAATAGTTGGAATTGCCAGCTGCAACCATATTGTATCAGCGTACAGTTTCAATGATTTGTGCTTCTAACATCTTTCCTCAGTTACCTTGTCACGGTGATGATGCCTGATAATACCTCTAATTTGTAGAAGTCTTGGATATGAAGTATTCAATATGGTCTCCTTCAGCGCCCTCAACAGCCAGCACAACTGTTCGTTCATTTCCACATATTCCAACATGGGAGGGGATCCACATGAAATTGATGACTCAACCCTGATTGGTTAATACTCTCACAGCGCTCTTGATTTCAGCGACTATCTTGAGGTTATCATGAGATGATTTCGGGGCTTTAGTGTCCTCGCGGCCCGGTCCTCGACCAGGTCTCCACCCCCAGGAAGCAGCCCGTGACAGCTGACTAACACCCAGGTACCTATTTTACTGCTAGGTAACAGGGGCATAGGGTGAAAGAAACTCTGCCCATTGTTTCTCTCCGGCGCCCGGGATCGAACCCGGGACCACAGGATCGCAAGTCCAGTGTGCTATCCGCTTGGCCGACCGGCTCCCTAGATATCGAAAGATTATCAGTCCGAATTTTACTAAGACTGTGTAGTGCTGCTTTTGAATCAGTACAGGTCATTGCACCGTTAGTGTTTCGTTGAAGGAATCTTAACGCCATAACAATGACAGTTAGCTCTACTTGCGTTGAAGAGACAGTTCTTAAAACGTGCTCTTTCTTCATTTCCGCTTTGAAAGGCATTATTCCTAATTACAGTGCATGCTGCAGCAGCCCTGCCATTGACAGGATTGGATGACCCATCAGTGTAGAGTTGATCTAATTCATTTCCTGCTTCTGGAGTCATGGAATTTTCAGTTCTCAACGGACACTGTTGTAAAGAACACCTAGAACTAATGTTTCCTGGAGTCTGAGTTACCTATGTTATTCTCACGGATGCTGGCGGAAGGTGATGAGTGGGATGATGGAGGCGACAATGGAGATGCGATGAGGATGGAGGTGATAGTGGATATGCGGTGATGACGATGGAGGTGAAGGTGGTGGAGATAGTATTGATGCCCGAAGACCGCATCAGAAGAAGTTAATGAAGTGGTGGTGATGGTTTTATTAGTGATGATCTTGGTGTTGGTGGAGGTGATGGTCTTGGAGTTGGTGGAGGTGATAGTGTTGGTGTTGGTGGAGGTGATGGTGTTGGTGGAGGTGCTTGATTGGTAGTACTGGTGTTGATGAAATGATCGCGGCTACTATGTTGATGGACTGACGGTGTTGATAGTCATGCTAAAACGACAATGGTAATTACTTAATAATGATGAAGAAGTTGGCGACACTGACACCATTCTTTCTGGTATCGATGGCGTCAACGACGAAAACGTTGCGAAGGCGACGACGAAAACGTTGCGAAGGCGACGACGAAAACGTTGTGATGGCGACGACGAAAACGTTGCGATGGCGACGACGAAAACGTTGCGATGGCGACCACGAAAACGTTGCGATGGCAACGACGAAAACGTTGTGATGGCGACGACGAAAACGTTGACCATGACATCAACGGTGTCCAACGGCGATGGCGACGACAACTGTGATATTAGGACAACTTCGATAAAGACGAGATAACACACAACACAACGAGAATACTCACCAACACAACCGTGCCTTGTACGAGCGTCTGGCCAGCTATTCTTCAGGTCAGGAAGTCTGCCACTACTCGCTCACGTTCACTTACCTGCAAGGAAAAAATAATTTAATTAGTCATAGCACACGCGAATTCTGTGAAGAACTACATGACAAACGTATTAGTTCTATCACAAAGTGATGGGTATTAAATCAGAGATGATTGGTTAACTATGGGTTAAAATTTGACATTACTACTCAACTAGGAGAAATAATCTGGTAAATTTTGAAGAGTGGTAAATCAGGTAAGGCAGTGCCTCTGATGAAGGAGCAAAAGGTTCAAAGTGAGAGGCGAGATTGTATGGAGAGGTAATTAGTGCAGTATCAAAATGAACAATACTAGGGCCCGTTCTACTCACATACGCTAATGAGTTGTCCGATGAAAAAGGCTCCTTCTCATCAGTATTTTCAGATCATATATTGTTAATAAGACAGAACGACGAAAGAGCGCCGTTTAATCGAGAAGACATTAAAGTACCCAAGAGATGGCCTGAAAACTAGATATTATAATTTAATCTTGACAATTTGTTACAGAACCTAGAGAATTTTAGATTTTTCAGTTTTTATTCGTGCAAAAAGGACGAATTAGAAAGAATAACTGAAAATTGACGAATCAGAGACAAGCTGGGTCAGTCGACCAAAGTGAGCCGTCAGGTGTAGCCCCAAGCCAATGGGAACATGAAAAAATGTGATTTCTCTGAAAATTGTACAGGAAACGAACACGCATGGGTATGAAGTTGTGACTTCTTCATTTGAGCTCATGAATTAAGTCGCTGTGTCGTCACGAAAGCTGTGCAACACTGACAACGACAGGAAATCATAGATGTTCCCAGGACTCACAAATATTAGAGGAAATTAAAAAAAAAAAGTTGATATCGGGTCATAGTCGGTGGTGCGGCCATGAACACTTTTGAATTCCCACGTCAGAAGATAAAATACAATAAATGAATAGACAATCAGACAAGTGGAGAGATGTGGATCATGATGATAAAAATGTATGCACAGTACTAAATTCAAGTTTAGGTGAAGTATTTATGATACAAAGCCCGTGTGATTTACAGAACCTGATCAGAGAGACACCGAGTGAGGTAACAGCTGGGTAGATCGGAAGACAGCTGGAGGAACCAGATAGGACCTGAGACGTCTCT